>NC_057736.1:49895092-49904588 GCF_004010195.1 Chiloscyllium plagiosum | reverse complement strand
GATGGCTAAGCGGGGTCTCCATGTCAATGGGGAAAGGCAGATGAAGTGTATGTTGAGAGATTTGTAGCTCAGGTTGAGGTTATGACAAGCAAACCTACATCCAAGAAGTAGAGGAAATGAATGAACACTAACTCCATTAATGCTGCATTTTTACAATACATAGTACATCATGTGAATTCCCACTCTCTTGCCAGGAGACACAGCCCCTTTATACCGAAGCAATCAGTCATTCCCATAGTCTTCGTTTCTCCCACGTAGAATGAAAGGATGCCTCTCGGATAAAGGCTTGATGCACATTTAAAAACACCTTCCATCCTAACTCCCCAGTGCCACCCAACCACATCAAAATATCCCGTGTGACCTGAGAGCAATGTGGCCACTGCAAACATCAGGAAGCAGACAGTCAGAGAGACGTGTAAACACATCCGATGTCTGAATGGTTCAGCGTGAACCTTCCATTACCCAACTTTTCACGAAGTCTCGTAATCTCTCTCCACTTGAGAAGCTCAGTACCTTCCATTCTTTCCGAAAAAGAAAGATTACTTTTCACTTCGTATTCTATTTATCAAACTATTATCCAATGAATTTATCCATCTGTATCTATTTGCAGAATCCTCACCATCGTAGTGCCATCGCCATCTGCACTACAGAGTAGTTCTTCCATTCGTCCATTTGATTATTATAGATTGTACCTAGTTGAAGACCCAGAAATTGTCACTGTGTGACTCCACTGTTTCGTTTTAAATTCATTCATGGGATGAGGGAAGCGCTGGATTGCCTAACATTCATTGCTAGGAGGGCAGTTAAGACTCAGACATCTTGCTGTGAGTCTGGATTCACATGTAAACATGCTTTTCACAGCAGAGAGCGGCGGTTGCTGGGCGGAAGTGAAGTTGGAGCGCAGAGCTGGTCGGGAAGGTAAATGATTGTCATTTAAGAACTTACCTCGACGCCAACGGTTTTTTCATAGCAGAGAGCGGCGGGAGCTGGGCGGAAGTGAAGTTGGAGCGCAGAGCTGGTCGGGAAGGTAAGTGATTGATATTTGAGTTGGTGTGTTCTAGACCCTAGGCCCTACAAAGTAGGACCTCCCTCCCATCCTCCCCCTCTGAGCTAACTTTAAAGTCCACAAGGTAAGCTACTAATGTTTCTTGTTTTGGAGACTCAGTGTAGAGTTATGGCCAAGCAGGCAGTGGAATGGTCCTCCTGAGGATGTTTGAGGGAGGGGTGACCATCGACGCTCCTGCCAACTTCATCTGCAGGAAATGCAGTCAGCTCCTGCTCCTCATAGAACGCGTTAGGGAACTGGAGCTGGAGTTGGATGAACTGAGGATTATTCGGGAGGCTGAGAGGGTGATAGATAGAAGCTACAGGGACATAGTTAATCCAGAGAACAGAGGTAGCTGGGTAATAGTTCGAGATGGGAAGGGGAGGAAGCAGGCAGTGCAGGGATCCCCTGTGGTCGTTCCCCTCAACAATAAGTATACCGCTTTGGATACTGTTGGGGGGGACGGCCTAGCAGGGTGAAGCTACAGTGACCGGGTCTCTGGCACGAGGTCCAGCTCTGAGGCTCAGAAGGGAAAGGTGAGAGGAGGAGAGCACTAGTTATAGGAGACTCTGTAGTTAGAGGGACAGACCGGCGGTTCTGTGGATATGGGCGAGACTCTCGGATGGTTTCTTGCGTCCCGGGTGCCAGCGTCCGAGACGTCTCAGACAGTGTCTTCAGAATCCTTAAGGGAGAGAGTGTGCAGCCAGAAGTCGTGGTGCACGTTGGCACAAACGAAATAGGTAGGAAGAGGGGTGGAGAGGTCATTCAGGAGCTCAGGGAGTTAGGCTGGAAGCTAAAAGCTCGGACGGACAGAGTCGTCATCTCTGGGTTGTTGCCGGTGCCACGTGACAGTGAGGCAAGGAATAGGGAGAGAGTGCAGTTGAACACGTGGCTGCAAGGATGGTGTAGGAGGAAGGGCTTCAGGTATTTGGACAATTGGACTGCATTCTGGGGAAGGTGGGACCTGTACAAGCAGCACGGGTTGCACCTGAACCAGAAGGGCACCAATATCCTGGGATGTAGGTTTGCTAGCACTCTTCGCGGGGGGGTTTAAACTAATTTGGCAGGGGGATGGTATCCGGACTTGTAGTCCCGCAAGTAGGCTAGCTGTTTGTCAGGATGTCCAAGAATATAGGGAGGCTGTGGAGAAGGTAGCACTGACAGGGAATTCTCGCGGGCACAAAGATTGGTTCAAGTGTGTATACTTCAACGCAAGGAGTATCAGAAATAAGGTGGGTGAACTTAAGGCGTGGATCGGTACCTGAGACTACGATGTTGTGGCCATCACGGAAACGTGGATAGAAGAGGGACAGGAATGGTTGTTGAAGGTTACTGGTAACAGATGTTTCAGTAAGATTAGGGAGAGTGGTAAAAAAGGAGGGGGGTGGCGTTGCTAATTAGAAATGGTATAACGGCTGCAGAAAGGCAGTTCGAGGGGGATCTGTCTTTTGAGGTAGTATGGGCTGAAGTCAGAAATAGGAAAGGAGCAGTCACCTTGTTGGGTGTTTACTTTAGGCCCCCCAATAGATGCAGAGATGTGGAGAAATAGACTGGGAAACAGATTTTGGAAGCAACAGGGTAGTAGTCATGGGCGATTTCAACTTCCCAAATATTGATTGGGAGCTCTTTAGATCAAGTAGATTGGATGGGGCGGTGTGTGTGCAGTGTGTCCAGGAAGCTTTTCTTATTCAGCACGTAGATTGTCCGATCAGAGGGGAGGCTATTTTGGATTTGGTACTTGGTAACGAACGGGGACAAGTGATGGGCTTGTTAGCGGGTAAACATGTTTGTGATGGTGACCACAATTCTGTGACTTTCAACTTGGTTATGGAGAGAGATAGGTGCGTGCAACAGGGAGAGGGGAGGCTATTTTGGATTTGGTACTTGGTAACGAACGGGGACAAGTGATGGGCTTGTTAGTGGGTAAACATGTTTGTGATGGTGACCACAATTCTGTGACTTTCAACATGGTTATGGAGAGAGATAGGTGCGTGCAACAGGGTATGTTTTACAATTGGGGGAAGGTTAAATACGATGCTGTAAAACAGGATCTGAAGAGCATAAATTGGGAGCATAGGCTGTCAGGGAAGGATGTCGTTGAAATGTGGAACTTTTTCATGAACACATACGACGTGTCCTTGATATATATGTTCCTGTCAGGCAGGAAAGAAATGGTTATGTGAGGGAACCTTGGTTCACGAGGGAGGTTGAATGTCTTGTAAAGAGGAAGAAGGAGGCTTACATAAGGTTGAGGAAGCAAGGTTCAGACAGAACGTTGGAGGGATACAGGATAGCCAGGAGGGAGCTGAAGAAAGGGATTAGGAGAGCTAAGAGAGGGCATGAAAAATCTTTGGCGGGTAGGATCAAGGATAACCCCCAAGACATTTTATGCATATGTGAGAAACATGAGAATGACGAGAACGAGAGTAGGTCCGATCAAGGACAGTAGTGGGAGACTGTGTATTGAGTCGGAAGAGATAGGAGAGGTCTTGAATGAGTACTTTTCTTCAGTATTTAGAAATGAGAGGGACCGTATTTTTGAGGAGGAGAGTGTGAAATGGAGTGGTAAGCTAGAAGAGATACTTGTTAGGAAGGAAGATGTGTTGGGCATTTTGAAAAACATGAGGATAGACAAGTCCCCCGGGCCTGACGGGATATATCCAAGGATTATGTGGGAAGCAAGAGAGGAAATTGTAGAACTGTTGGCAATGATCTTTTCGTCTTCACTGTCAACAGGGGTGGTAACAGGGGACTGGTGTGTGGCAAAAGTTGTGCCCCTGTTCAAAAAAGCGAATAGGGATAACCCCGGGAATTACAGGCCAGTTAGTCTGACTTCGGTGGAAGGCAAAGTAATGGAAAGGGTACTGAGGGATAGGATTTATGAGTATCTGGAAAGACACAGCTTGATTAGGGACAGCCAGCACGGATTTGGGAGGGGCATGTCTTGCCTTACAAGTCTTATTGAATTCTTTGAGGAGGAGACCAAGCATGTGGATGAGGGTAGAGCAGTGGATGTAGTGTACATGGATTTTAGTAAGGCATTTGATAAGGATCCCCATGGTTGGCTCATGCGGAAAGTCAGGAGGCATGGGATAGAGGGAAATTTGGATAGTTGCAGAGGAAACTGACTAACCCAGTCGAAGTCAGAGAGTGGTGGTAGATGGTAAATATTTAGTCTAGAGCCCAGTTACAAGTGGAGTTCCGCAGGGATCAGTTCTGGGTCCTCTGCTGTTTGTAATTTTTATTAATGATTTGGAAGAGGGAGTCGAAGGGTGGGTCAGTAAATTTGCAGATAATACGTAGATTGGTGGAGTTGTGGATAGTGAGGAGGGTGTTGTCGGCTGCAAAGAGACTTAGTTATGATGCAGAGCTGGGCTGAGGAGTGGCAGATGGAGTTCAACCCTGTCAAGTGTGAGGTTGTCCGTTTTGGAAAGACAAATATGAATGCGGAATACAGGGTTACCGGTAGGATTTTTAGTAAGGTGGAGGAGCAGAGGGTTTTTGGGGTCTATGTTCATAGATCTTTGAAAGTGCCCCTCAGGTGGATAGAGCTTGTAAGAAGGCCTATAGTGTATTCCTGATGAAGGCCTTTTGCCCGAAACGTCGATTTTGCTGAAGCTCCTCAATGCTGCCTGAACTGCTGTGCTCTTCCAGCACCATTGATCCAGAATCTGGTTTCCAGCATCTGCAGTCATTGTTTTTACCCTATACTGTATTAGCGTTCATTAGCAGAGGGATTGACTTCAAGAGTCGTGAAGTGATTTTGCAGCTGTACAGGACCTTTGTTAGGCCACATTTGGAGTACTGTGTGCAGTCCTGGTCACTTCACTTTAGGAAAGATATGGAAGCTTTGGAGAGGGTGCAGAGAAGATTTACTAGGATGTTGCCTGGAAAGGAGAATAGGTCGTACGAGGATAGGTTGAGAGTGCTAGGCCTTTTCTTTTTGGAACGGCGAAGGATGAGGGGTGACTTGATAGAGGTTTATAAGATGATCAGAGGAATAGATAAAGTGGACAGTCAGAAACTTTTTCCCAGGTTACAACAGAGTGTTACAAGGGGACATAAATTTAAGGTGAAGGGTGGAAGGTTTGGGGGGATGTCAGGGGTAGGTTCTTTACCCAGAGAGTGGTGGGGTCATGGAATGCGCTGCCTGTGGGAGTGGCAGAGTCAGAATCATTGGTGACCATTAAGTGGCAATTGGATAGTTACATGGATAGGTGCTTAAGCTAGGACAAATGTTCGGCACAACATCGTGGGCAGAAGGGTCTGTTCTGTGCTGTGTTGTTCTATGTTCGATGTTCTAAACATGGAGGTTTCCTCCCTAAAGAACATCAGTGAGTTAGATGGGGTTTTCCAACAATGGATTCACGGTCATCATTAGACAATTCACGTTTGATTTTGCTGAATTCATATTACATTATTTGCCACAGATGGATTCGGACCCTGTTCCGTAGAGCGTTATTTGAGTGCTGGCATTAAGAGTGTCGTGATAACACCAGTCAAACATTCACTGCACGCTGATTTAGCAATCAGGTGCTCATACCCCGAAGCCGTGGCCTTCCAATTTCTTTACTGGTTAACTCCTTTGAGACATTCCTGTACATCACATTCGAAAAGCTGAATAATAACGGCGAGATCCGTCGGTAATTCAGCTCCTCGAACATCCTCTGCAATTTAATATAACAAGGATGATGTCACCTTCGCCACGGTTCCACTTTACTCTCAATAACGCTTCATTTCCTCCATCTCCCAGATCCACTGCATTTTGGGACAGTGACTTACACAGAGTCACAACCCTTTCAGTTTCGGAAGTTCTCCTCACCTCTGCTCCGCCTATCCCTAAATTGTGATCTCTTGTTTTGATTGGAACCACATGAGGAAATATCCAGAAGCACAACTACATTGTCAATTCCCTTTAGCATCTTTCACAGTTCATCGACGTCGCCTTTCGTTTTTTCTAAACTGTAGAGAGTAATGCCTGAATTCCTCAATCTCTCATTGTACGAAAAAGCGCATCGATGGAATCAATCGAGTGAATCATTTCTGAACTGCTTCGAATGCAACAGCATCTCTCCTCAAAGAACGTTCACAGCACTCCTTTTACGATCTCACTAATGCCTTTCGTATTTGCAGCAACTTTCTTCCCTTTCTCCTCTATTCTTTTGTAAATAAGAGCTGCAAATTCATTTGACTTTCTCATCTGCTGTACCTGCATGCTGATTTTCTCTGATTAGCACGAGAACACCCAAATTCCTCTGAACTTAAGCATTCTGAATTTTCGCTCCATTCAGTAATAGGTTGCCTTTATGTTCGGCTGAAAAGATTGGATAACTACATATTTATCCACGTTAAATTTCACTACCAAATGTTGCTGAAATCACGTCACCAATCAATATCCATTATTTAAAAATTGTCAAATCACCAGTGCAACCTTCCTTTGCACTTGAATTAGTTTGATGTGAACATTTATCTGTAGTATCTTCTGTCACCTCCTACGTAATGAAGTGGATGAAAATAGAAATGGCCTGAACTCTATGACCATAAAACTGCCATCCAGGAAACTAGACATCCATATTCAATATCAATGCATTTTGTTGGTTCGCCAAACCTCGGTCCAAGCATATGAGTTATTTGTAACCGCAAAGGTTCCTATTCCATTGATTATACATTTATGCAGCACCTTATTAAACGCACTTCGTAGATCTACATTTAATAAATGACCAGAATCCCCATTATCCACCTCAACTGTCACATATTTGAAGAAGTCAAGCAAATACATCAACCATGATTTCTCCTTCATAAAACCAAGCTGACCCCCATGGAGTGTGGTCTGACTTTCCGAATCTTTGCGAATATTACGGAGTGATGAATTCCTTAATGAAGGATTTAACAATTTGTCATCAATCCCAGAAGTTTGCTCAATACTTTTTTTATTCACCTCTGAAGATGATTATTCTCCGTTTAAAGGGAGAAATAGATCAGCCAGAAATCTTGGCACACATCAATAGCACAGGTGGAAAAGGCTATTGCCTCAAAAGTGATTCTTAGGAGTTAGGTTGGAAGTTAAAAGGCAGGACAGTTCGTCTAGTAATCTCAAGGTTGCTACCAGTTTCACGGGCTACTGATGTTAGGAATAGAGTGCGAGTGAAAATGAAGACGTGACTACGAGGGATGGCGCAAGAGGGACGACTTCGGGCGTGTGGATCATTGGGATATGTCTGGGGAAGCGGGTACCTGTACAAGAAGGAAAGTTTGCACCTGAACTGGAGGGGCATCAATATCCTGGGCAGGTGGTTTGCTAGACCTCTTTGGGAGGGTTAAAATCAGTTTGGCGGCGAGGAGGGAATCGAAGATATGGATCTGAGGATGAAGTAGCAAGTACGCCAGAAGTTTCAGGAATAAGGGTGATGAACTTTCAGCATGGAACTGTAATTGGAAATGTTATGTTGCAGCCATTACGACTTGCATATTATACAGGCAGGAATGGCTGTTAGATGATCCAAGTTTTAGATGTTTCAACAGGAAAAACTGGGAGATAAAAAAGTTGGCGGAGTGACATTCCTAACCCGCGGTCGTACTGCAGTTGCAGAAAGAGAGGTTGCAAATGAGAATTTCTCTACAGACTCGGTATGGGTAAATTCAGAAAAAAGGAAAGAAGCCGTCTGGTTTTTGGAGTTTTCTGAAGACCTCAAAATAGCAACAGAAACATGGAGGAACAGCTTGGAAGGCAGATTTTGGAAATGTGCAGAAGTAATAGGTTGTTGTCATGG
Organism: Chiloscyllium plagiosum; assembly: GCF_004010195.1. Taxonomy (NCBI): domain Eukaryota; kingdom Metazoa; phylum Chordata; class Chondrichthyes; order Orectolobiformes; family Hemiscylliidae; genus Chiloscyllium; species Chiloscyllium plagiosum. Next base: position 49,896,773 of record NC_057736.1, on the reverse strand, counting down.
GTGACTTCAACTGGCCTAATATTGATTGGAGCCTCCGTAGTTTAACTGCGTTGTTTGGAGCAGTTTTTGTCAGGTTTGTCAAGGAAGGAAACTTGACTCAGTATGTAGATCAGACGACAAGAGTGGAATCAATACTGGATTTGATGCTTGGCGACGAGACAGGATATATTTCAGACACCTCAGTGAGAGAGAATTTCGGTGATAGTGATTGGAGCAGAATGTATGCGAAAGTATTCAATTGTGGTAGCGGTATTCCAATGCTATTGAGCAGGCACGGGGCGCCTAAATTGAGAACAGATGTATCAGGAAAGTGCATGACAGAAATGTAGAGGCATGCCCCACTGAGGCACAGAAGGGATGGCAGTTTGAAGGAACCTTGTTTGACAAGAGATGTGGGACATCTAGTCAAGAGGAACAAGGAAGTTTCCTGAAGTTTGAGGAGAGAAGAAATGGGCGGGGCTGTCCAGGGTGACAAGGTATCCAAGAAGATACTGAAAATGGACTGAGGAGAGCTAGAGGGCGGCATGAAAATGTTTGATTGGCTCGGATTAGGGAGAATTTTTCTACATTTATGTAAGGAACAAAAGGATGGAAAAAGTGAGTGTCGGGCCGTTCAGGGATAGCGAAGGGAACTTGTTGCAGGAATCTGGGAAGGTTCCTGAATAAATTGTTTACTTCAGTATTCCCGACTGAGAGGAATATTGTCATTGCTGAGTACAGCAGGAAAAAGACTGATACACTCGATCAGCTTGATGTTAAGATGGAAGATGCGTTGCAAACTTTGAAAAAAAAACGATTAGATTAGATCAGTCTCGCTGTGCTACACCGCATATACTCAAATTTACTACGGGAAGCAAGGAAGTAAGTTGCTGTGCATTTGGCTGATCACTGCATCCTGGAGAAAGTGAGAACTGCAGATGCTGGTGATCAGAATCGTGAGTGTGTGCTGCAAAAGCACAGCAGGTCAGGCAGCATCCGAGCAGCATAAGAATCGACGTTTCACGCATGAGCCCTTCATCATGAATGAGGCCTTATGTGTGAGGAAGACCTCATGCCTGAAAAGTCAGTTATACTCCTCCTTGGGTGCTGCGCAATCTGCTGTATTTTCCCAGCACCACATTCTCGACTCTAATCTTTGCATCATAATTGTCCATTGGAGAAGACCGAGATGGTTGGACTGTAGCAAATGTTTCTATTGGGGTATTTCATATTGGTAAACATGCTTAACTCTGGGAATTACAGACTATTCAGTCTTTTGTCTGTTCCAGGCAAGTTATTGGAAAGCATTCTGATAGACAGGATTTATAAATACTTGGAAAACGATTACAGATGGTCAGCATGGCTTTGTGAGATTCAGGTAATTCCTCATAAGACGTATTGAATTGTCTGAAAATGTGGCAACCATGTTAATGAAGGTGGAACAATGGATGTGGTGCACAAGAGTTTTAGTAGGGCATTTGATAAGGTTCCCCACTGTCCGCTCATTCACAAACTAAAGAGGCATGAGGGTCAGGGAAAGTTGCATACCGAGAGATGGGTTGTAGTCGATAGAATATACTGAACCTTCAGCACATTGAACAGTGTTTTTCCATCGTTCTCTGCTCTGGGACCTTTGTTCTTTGTGATTAATATTTAAATGACATGCATGAGGAAATGGAAGCATAGGTTCGTAAGCTTTACA
>NC_057736.1:49875483-49894592 GCF_004010195.1 Chiloscyllium plagiosum | reverse complement strand
TAAAATTCAAGGAGGACAAATTCAGAAGGGGAAAATATGTGAAACTTGTGAAAAGTTTTTAAACGGTTAGACTCACCTTCCCAGAAGTCCTTCGTTCCTCCCTCGCACCTCTCAGCAAATGGAGACCCCGACGCCTGAACTAAGGTTTTTAAACCATTAGCTCACCTTCGCTCCTCCCTTGCACCTCTCAGAATTATAGAATTCTGTAGGGACTGTGAATCCCCACCTAATCACTATTGCAAGTACGCATGGCTTATGTGCATCTTTACGATGGGCAGTTCTCTGCCAGGTTTGCACAAAAGTCCTTTATGTGAGGGATTGAGTACGTATCCTGCTGCGAAGAGCAATTTACATTTTGTTTGAAATTTCCTCAAAGGCATTGGGCTTCATAATTGCTACGACTGGTGCTGCTCATTCTGCACAATATACGGGTTTGATGATTCCTTCAGTTTTTAGCCTCCTGATTATGCTTCTACTTTTGCACACAAGGCATGTGGCACCGGCAGGCCTTGCAGAATCGCAGATTTACTTCTTGGTCAGCATATAAATTGACCTTTGCCCTTTTGGCATTCCTGAAAATATCCAGGTATGCAATTAAGACTTCATTCAGGCAGCAATTTTTAAAATGAAAAATGGTGAGCCAATCAAGTTGAATCTTCCTCAACCAATTTCACTCCATTAAGCTTGGGCCTGATCCTTTTACGACAATCAGTCGTTGCTGAATCAGGTCCTTATCATGAGAGACTAGCACCAAAGTTGTACCCATAATTTATAGGGAATCCTTGTTATCCATCGCAGCCTTGCCAAGCTCTTACTAAAACGTAAGGGTTGGAGTCATTGGTATCAATTGGTTTTGTGATCACTGATATAGTGGTACTAGTATTGACATCCACCAGAACTGGCTAACTATTTGAACAGAAGTTTAGTTTGATTGATTCTGATTTGGATGTTGTTAAGCAACTTAACTGTTCCCAATCAGTTCTAGGGTGTGCATTGTCCTGGATACTGATCTATGAGTTCTCTTACTCAGTTTAGATTGAGTGCGACACTTTTGCTGTCTGAAGTCCGTGTAGCAGCAGTAACTGCAATGGCCTGCCGGCCCAGATCCTCGAAAACTTCTAATCGTTTGGTCAAGACGTAGCTTTGCTTTAGGGTTTTGCTGTGGGCTGGTTTAGAGTCCCGCTGTTCAGGATATGTACTGCGTGAGGGTATGCAATTGCCTTCACTCAAGTGGTGTTCCCCAAGCTTAGTCAGCCTGGCAAGGGTGTCCACCTCCATTGGCTGTCACTCACAAGCCCCACTTTCTGCCTTTTCTAATGATAAAGCCAATTGTTGTGCCTGTTTGAAGTCCAGTTGGTCTTCCACAGATAGGTGTTGTACCATGGTCTCATCATTAATCCCATGTACCAAATAGAATCTCAGCATTTTGAAATCAAAATTCTTCCTCTGAAGTAAAGTGCCTCTGCCATTTACAGGAGATTTTTGTCTAGCATTACTGTTCCCGATGTATTTTACTCTTGAGTTTGGAACCGACTGTTTACAGAAATTCAGCTAATTTCCCAAATGTTTCTTCTCACCAGTGCCCATTTATGAACTCCCACTGGACTTTCCATCCTTTCATCCAGTATTTATGTATGGAGATCACAGGTCTCGCTGTGAACATCTGGTGTATGTAGCTGCCAACACTTTTGGCCATCTTGTGTCAGCTGAGAAGAGTCAGGCAGCTATCTTGTCAACTTTATCATGAGCCCCTATAATATCCCCTACAAATCCTAATGCCAGGATACAAACACATGCATGTAGTTTTAATCTATCTGAGATACAAATCCCAAATGGTGCTCAACCATCATGAAACAATTGTTTACTCACCTTCTACAAAAACAGAGATAAATTTAGGATGATAAAAGGAAGAAAGAAGTAAGGAAAGAAGCAGCTGATAAGGGATTTGCCTCTGGGTACCAACAGTTAATAGCCTCGATACTGGGGAACATGGGGCACAAGTGCAATCTTTACAGTAGGCAACGTGAACAATCACAGTTAGAATTTAGCATAGCCAAATATAGATTAGAGAATTAGGCAGTAGATCCTCCAAGGAATTTTTAAAGACCATCGAGCTTTTGAAACCCCTCCAGAGTATGAATAATTGTATAACCAGAATGTCATCTCAAATCTTTAAGTACAAATTCAAATCCAAAACATGTCCTACATACATGTAGGACCATGATCTGTACTAGACACACATCAGTTAATTGATTGGATGCCCGATGAAAAATTGGGAAAATGGATAGGTGACAGGAGATCCTCATGCCACCTCAGGAGTTTAAAATTAGCCAATCAAATACCAAGTTCTCAAGAACAAAGAACAAAGAAAATTTACAGCCTAGGAACAGGCCTTCGGATCTCCAAGCCTGAGCCAATCCAAATGTACTGTCTAAACCTGTCGGTCAATTCCTAAGCATCTGTATCCCTCTGCTCCCCACCTACTCATGCATCTGTCCAGACGCATCTTAAATGAATCTACCATGCCTGCCTCTACCACCTCTGCTGGCAATGTGTTCCAAACACCTACTACCCTCTGTGTGAGGTACTTGCCGTGTGTATCCCCCTTAAACTTTCCACCTCTCACTTTGAAAGCGTGGTGTCTCGTTATTGAATCCTTCACCCTGGGAAAAAGCATGTCTCTATCCACCCTGTCTATACCCTTCATGATTTTGTAAACCTCAATCAGGTCCCCCTCAATCTCATTTTTCCTGATAGAAATAAATCTAACCTACTCAACCTCTGTTCATAGCTAGCATCTTCCATACTCGTAACATCCTCGTAAACCTTCTCTGCACCCTTCCAAATCATGCAAATGTGGAGCTCAGAACAGTACATAGTATTCTAAATGCGGACGAACCAATGACTTGTGCAATGTTAACATGACTTGCCAGCTCTTATACTCAATACCCCGTCCAATGAAGGCAACATTCTTGACCTTGATATATGTCTTCTTGACCACTCAATCCACCCATGCAGCAACCTTCAGGGTACAATGGACCTGCACTCCCAGATCTCTCTGCCCATCAACTTTTCCCAAGGCTCTTCCATTCATTGTATAATTTGCTCTAGAATTAGACTTGCTGAAATGCATCACCTCACATTAGTAATAATCTTGTGATAATTACATAGGGGCAGTCTTGCACATTCTCCAAATGGCGATGAGGCTGTCTATGCTCTGAGGAAGGTCCATAATCATGGTAAATATCATGAGGATATATGGATATCACTAAGTAATCCAATGACTTATACAATCATTATCATATATACTGTTATGGAACCCAGACCAGACCTCATCAAAATATTTAAAGACAGTGGCTCAGACCCTAACTTTTCCAATTGATCTAAGTGGATATTCCAGGAGTGATGCAGCTGATCAAACCACTTGGTTTTAAACAAAACAGGATTTATTTACAGACAGCGAATGAAACATGAACAAAGGCGAACAGAATATAAAATAACATAACCTATCTGAAAACCCAATGGTCACAATATTCTCCGCAACTTAAAGAGCTGTTCTGATTTCCTGAAACATCTCATAACATGAAGGAAACTTGGCAAAAAGGCAAATTCAAAGACAGGTTCTTACAAGAAAAGGATGTTAGAGAGACTTGATCAGTATGGAGCATTTTTCCACTGTAGTGGTTTCATTTACCAGCACCTCCCAACGACTGCTTCCCAAAAACCCTGAACTGGGAAAACCCACCACTCCCCTTTGATTGTACGAGTGTTTTAAAAATACCCAAATGCCTTTTTCTGATTGTTGATTTTGGCAGCATCTGTTAGCCATTATTAAATTAGCTATTCAGACATTTTGATACCTCTGTCTTTATGACCCCTCTTGGAAAAAAACAAGGACACCATCACCACTGCACTAAGGGAAGAATAGATTTATCTTAGATCCACCAAGGGGGAGATCATTAGGCATATCCCAAAGAAATAACCAGGCGTATACCTACAGATTGCAGTTTTATCACATAAAACAATTGCTCGTTTTCATCATGAATAATCATTCTTTTTGCAGTATGTCCTCATTGGGAGATATATTAGATAGCAAGTATTTCTGGGAATCACAGTAATGATCCTTGACTGACCACAACATAGACATCAATGTGACATTGGATCTTGCTATCAAAGGATGAACTTTAAACTAGTTGTGGCAAACCAGGGGATTAAGGAAAACTTTACCTACAGATACGGACCAAAACTATGGAGATTATGCCACTGGAATACCACCAATTCTGCACATGAAAATGGATTAGAACAAATAATAAAGGAAGCTAAGGAAATTATTCATGAATGGAGGCAACACACCAAGAAAATTAAAATTCATGGTGATAATATTGATAACACGTTGTGAGAAACCAATTTTTGGGCTCAATTGCAGAATTGGGACATTAATGCGGAAATGCACCCATGATTCAGATTATATCTTATGAATTAGTGGTACTGTTGTTTATTGTGTTAATAATATAATATATATTCATTTGAATGGGTAACAAACAGTTGAAGAAACAGAAAGCTATGGGAAGCTGTGGGCAGCACAGTGGCTCAGTGGTCAGCACTGCTGCCTCACAGCGCCAGAGACCCAGGTTCAATTCCCGCCTCAGGCAACTGTGTGGAGTTTGCACGTTCTCCCCATGTCTGCGTGGGTTTCCTCTGGGTGCTCTGGTTTCCTCCCACAGTCGCAAAGATGTGCAGGTCAGGTGAATTGGCCATGCTAAATTGCCCGTAGTGTTAGGTGAAGGGGTAAATGTAAGGGTATGGGTGGGTTTCTCGTTGGGCCGAAGGGGCTGTTTCCTCACTGCAAGTAATCTAAAGAATACTGTGGGGGGGAGGGCAGACGCTTTTCCCAAAAGCCAACAGTGCGTCATAGGGGTTGTGGTGGTGAACGGAAGAAAGGCAGATGGGTACAAGGTTGGAGTAATGTAGTATGCAGAATGTTCTGGAACATTGTGCATGGAAGACAGCAAACAGCTTTGGCAAGCATTTTGCTGAAATATACCCATACATTAAATAGTGTAGTTCACGTAGTTTAAGTGTATATACATAAGGAGAAGCAACAAGCAGTTAACTGAAGAAGCAGGAAGATTTTGTGTGGGACAGGAAGATTTTGCAAAATGATACCTAGATCAAAACATTGCACAATACAGTGAGCAGTTGTCTAGGATCCAGTGACCATGAAATATGTTAAGACAGTCATGCAGCATTAATCATAAAGGAAGGCTTGGCTGCTAGGACTAAATGGAGGGTACAAATAGGCCCTGAAGATAACAAGAAAGTGGAAGCCCTATTGGAATTAGAAGACTCAGCATCTCGCATCCTGATTTTTGCTTTAAAGGATTGACATATATGTTACTATATGCCAGTGTTGCAGGTAACCTTTATGATGTGAAAGCATCTCAACATGTTATTTTGAGGTGTGAACAGCAAGCAGAGTGTCTTAGAGCTTCATCGTGCAATTCTGGTCTCCTTCCTATCGGAAAGATGTTGTGAAACTTGAAAGTGCTCAGAAAGGATTTACAAGGATGTTGCCAGTGTTGGAGGATTTGAGCAATTGGGAGAGGCTGAACAGGCTGGGGCTGTTTTCCCTGGAGCATCGGAGGCTGAAGGGTGACCTTATAGAGATTTACAAAATTATGAGGGTCATGGATAGGATAAATAGGCAAAGTCTTTTCCCTAGGCTCGGGGAGTCCAGAACTAGAGGGCATAGGTTTAGGGTGAGAGGGGAAAGATATAAAAGAGATCTAAGGGGCAACTTTTTCACGCAGAGGGTGGTGCATGTATGGAATGAGCTGCCAGAGGAAGTGGTGGAAGCTGGTACATTTGCAACATTTAAGACGCATTTGGATGGGTATATGAATAGGAAGGGTTTGAAGGGATATGGGCCGGGCGCTGGCAGGTAAGACTAGTTTGGGTTGGGAAATCTGGTCGGCATGGACGGGTTGGACCGAAGGGTCTGTTTCCATGCTGTACATCTCTATGACTCTATGACTCTCCCACATTGCATTGGCACAAGCTTGAAGAAGGACTGCTTTGTTATGAACCACGTAGTCTGAAGACTCTGATTGAGTGGTATGAGTTGTTATGACACAGGGTAAGCCCTGCTGCATAATTTAAACCAGCAACACAGAAATGATTTATCCTGTGCAATAATTTGTGAAAACATGAGAGGCCAAGAACTAGCTAAAGTAATAGAAATAATTTCATTTCTTCAAGTATAATAGAGAATAATTAGCTATCAAATATTTACAGCTCCTTCCACTAATCTATCTTTTACCTTCCTCTTCTACAATACTAGTCCGATAAAACCCCCAATTAAGATTTACCAAAATTCAACTTTTCAAAGACGTCCAATCTTCTTTTCTTCTTAGTGATTTCTGCTTCATCGGTTACCTATTGATAAAGGTACTTTTCAGACAGCTTTTTTTTTGGCCAGTCTGCAAATATCGTTGGCTTGGCAGTTCTCTCAACTGTTCAATTTTTCCTGGTCTAGTACCCCCAAAGCATCAGATTGTATCATTGGCTTTTAAGATTGTCGATGTACTAAATTAAAACTTGATTGGAATTTGGTGTTTTGGGGGTATAATTTAAACTGAACGGCCTAATTGGAATCTGTTTTGTAGTTTCCAGGCAACCAGCTAATCCAGTTTTTGACTAAGTGTTACATTGTATCTTATTCAGAACACTTGGTGCTATCAGGTAGTTCTGCTAGCTTCTGACTCTCTTAAAGGTACAGTGCACCCACATCTTCATAACAAAATATCGAGAGGCATGGGAATGTTAGGTATCGAGAAACGATTTCCAACGGAAAAGCAGCCAATAAGAAGGAGACACAATTTTAAAGAATGATGCTGGCTAGAATCTGAGATGTTTAAAAAATGTTTAGGTAAGCATTTAAAACATCATAGCTTTGAAGACCACCAGTCGCCTGTTAGAAAGTGGGATGTATAAACATATCTAATGGAGTTTTGATGACCAGCATGGGCTGAATGAATTCTTTCTGTGCTGTAAAAATTCTATGACTCCTCACACCAATAATCACATACATTCCAGTCTGCAGCAACACTGGTCCATGAGCTGCTCGGATGTCCTCTGTTGTCTGTAACAAGTGGAAATATTGATGTGGGCAGAGATTAGAATTTGAGAGATAAGAATCTCCAAGTATTTGCATTTTAGGCATTGTTTCAGTTGGGCCAGGATATTTAGACCACTTTTGGAGATCTTTCATTTCAAATCTCAACTCTGAGACATTGCAAAGCTCCCAGTTGGCAGATTCTGATCAGACCTAAGGAAACTTTCTTTGCTTGGATTGTCAGTCTATCATAGCTAAGCTGTACAGATTAATCAGTCACTTGCGAGGAAGGCAGGTACTTGCCAGTCTATTTTTGCTAAAGTAGTGTTCAAAACCTTAGGTTAATGATCTGGGATCATAGTGTAACCACTATTGATGATGGTCACAGTCTAAGGACATGGGACAGGGCATTTTTGAATGAAATGAGGAAAATTACTTCACCCAAAGAATAATGCATTTGTGGGATCACTGCCTGAGAAAATGTTATGTATAATATTTGTGCAAAATGGATTGAAAAGGTGGAGGGAGAAAGCAAGAACAGTGTATTAAATTGGATGATCAGCATGATCATATTGAATGGTGGAGGAAGCTCGAGGACTCAATATCTTACCCTGCTTGTTTGTTGTTTATATTTTCAAATCTCCCTATTTTTTTCAGGCCAGAATCCCTGGAGTAATTGGAAAATTCTATGAATGCTGAAATTTGAAATAAACCTGCAAATCAAATGGTTCTGGCTCAATATGTTGAGAGAGAAAAACATTAATTTTTTGAGCCTGATACAGTATGGCTCTTCTTCAAAACAGGAGCAGAAAGTCTTAATACTTTACTTTATTGACTTTCACTGGGCCAATCTCCCTGATTAGCTGAGATCACTGTCAATTTGTGGATGTGTGTCCAATTGGCAGAGCAGTGTCTGGATGTTCCCCTGTTTTTATGTTTCTGGATTAGTTGAATCTTGATCTAACTGGATATATCCATGCATTCTTGATCTGCTTTCGGAACTTGGATTGAGTTACTGCATAAATAAATGTATTTGTGCAGCAACTTAAATTCACTAGTATGTATCCAACTTGTTGAATTATGTATTGAATGTCAGTGTACTCCCTGTGGTCTGACCCTGTTATGATGTAATATATAAATTCTGCAACATACAATGACCACAGAAGGATGAAACTGCTAGAGATTGCAAACAGTAAAACTACTGACTTCCTTCTGCTCTCCATCTCACGATCTTTGCGTTCTTCTCCAATTTTCTGGCCCCTCAGTCCCTTGCGGACTCTACCAGCTAATACAATAAATCTGACCGTGAGAGCATTGATCAACAAAATTAGTGCAAATGGGAGTAATGGAGTCAAAGCTTTGTCAAACCAGTCAAATGCCACCCATCTGGGATCAGTGAAATAGCTTGCCTTTGGGTAGCAGAACCATGGCATTTTGTTGATTATCACAAGTGATTCATAGCCAAAGTAGAAGGGGATGTTTCTTAAACACAGTAGAATACAGATTGTTGACAGAACCAGAATTGCAGTTTTCTTGGTTCAATACTTTGTTTTCAGCTTCTGGCAACAAATGGCCACAAATCGATCAAAGGAGAAAGTGAAGGTGAACCAGACAGAACAATCAGTAGCTGCAAACAACAGGACAGCGTTAATACTACACACAGGGGTTATGTCCAGGAAAGATCTTGGAAAATAATAATGTTTGATCTGCCTCAGGATTACCTCAGTGATAATGACTAATAGATCTGCAATTGCCACAGCCACAAGGTAATGAGTGGTGCAGGTGGAAAGGTCACACCTTCCTCTGGACAGGATGTTGATTGATAGTAAGTTAACTATGAGAGAAAGAAACAGAAAGCAGGAATTACTGATTGAATATTCTCCATGTTTAACTACACAGTAAAGTTAAGTTATTGCCAGCAAATTCCAGGTGATAGAAGGTGTTAATGAAGATGGGGACATTAAACTTTAAAATGTAAATTACTAGCTCCTTCCTAAGTGATAATCAGTGAGCATTATGCCACCAATTTAAAGCACAAGGTAACTTTTGAGCCTCTCTACACTTTTTCCACTATCAATAAACTCAAGACAAGCATGTTTGTGGCCCAGATTCCATATTGACATCGATCTCCAACAACGTTTAAAAGTCGAGCAAGTCAAGTATCCTTTTTGTAAATGCGCCCTGTTAAAGATTTTGATCTCTTAAAACAAAGGTTCTCTCTGCTGTAAAGGACAAAATCTAAATAAAAACAGTCCCATTGTTTTTTTTTCTAGACTCACACGTAAAAGGAAAGATTGCATTGACATTGACTTTATCAAGTCCATTTAGCTTCTCATATACTTCAATCAAGACATCCAATCAATTTTCTTGATATCAACTGGCATAATAAGTCAACCTGCTGAATATAGGTAACAACCTAATGAACTGATTCTCTGCCTGCACTCGAATGTTAGAGAAAACAGATTGGAAATTGCCTCATGATGCATTGTCAGGTAGGATAGAATCCATTGTAAGTTTAAAGAAAACTCAGTTTTTCAAGGAATTGGGAAAAGACAGCAAGAAATTGCCACAGAAGTAAAAAAAACCATTCCAGTTGTAGGACATTTGTGGAACGATAACTTATTGAATGAGAACTTAGAACTTGAAAAAGGGAGAGAGATATTCATGAAGGGAAGAATTAAATAGCAATTAGTTGTGAATAATGTCACTGTAATACTTCAAGGGGAATTTTTGATAAACTTATCAAGGGAGTGGGTGGCACGGTGGCACAGTGGTTAGCACTGCTGCCTCACAGCATCAAAGACCCGGGGTCAATTCCCGCCTCAGGTGACTGACTGTGTGGAGTTTGCACGTTCTCCCTGTGTCTGCGTGGGTTTCCTCCTGGTGCTCTGGTTTCCTCCCACAGTCCAAAAATGTGCAGGTTAGGTGAATTGACCATGCTAAATTGCCCGTAGTGTTAGGGGCAGGGGCAAATGTAGGGGAATGGGCCTAGGTGGGTTGCACTTCAGAGGGTCGGTGTGGACTTGTTGGGCTGAAGGGCCTGTTTTCACACTGTAAGTAATCTAATCTAAAAATTAACTGAGTATGAAGAAAGCTTTTGGTTTAAATAGATGATTTCTAAACATAGAATCTATAAGGAAAGAGAGAAGGAGTATTCGCATCATTAATTAATTGTAATCAAGATATCATCAAAGCACTGAAAATGATCCAGTCGCATTTGTGCCTTTGCCAGAGAAGACAGTAAACTTGGAAAGAGCCATATACTATTAAGATAGAACCTAGATTGGAAATAAAATGGAGTCAAGAATAGAACAGGAAAATATCTACAAAAAACATGAAAGAAAACCTCCTGCTCCTCCCACCCAGTAACCTGCAAGAACCTGACTGGAAATACTACTGTTCATGTACTTTAGTTGGGTCAGTTTTTGCACAATGTGTACAGGATAGTTTCCTGGCACAGTATGCAGACAAGCCACCAAGGATAGAGCCCACATTGGATTTGGTATGGAATAAGCTGCCAGAGGATGTGGTGGAGGCTGGTACAATTGCAACATTTAAGAGGCATTTGGATGGGTATATGAATAGGAAGGGTTTGGAGGAATATGGGCTGAGTGCTGGCAGGTGGGACTAGATTGGGTTAGGATATCTGGTCGGCATGGACGGGTTGGACCAAAGGGTCTGTTTCCATGCTATACATCTCTATAACTCTATGACTCGATAATGAATCTGGCCAGGTGTTTGATTTGGAGGTAGGTGTGCATGTTGGTGATCGTGACTGCGATCCAGTGATGTTTACTTTAACGATGGAAAAGGACAGGTATATAACTCACGGCAACAGTTATTGCTGGGGGAATGGTAATTATGATTATGCAAGATTTAAGATGCTTAGGAAACCGCAAGGGACTGGCATAATTGAAATGTGGAGCTTATTCAAGGAACTGCGTGTCCTTGATAAGTAAGCACCTGTCAGGCAGGGAGGAAATGGTTGATCAGAGGGAGCTGTGGTTTACTAAAGAAGTTGAATCTCTTGTCAAGAAGAAGAAGAAGACTGATGTTGAAATGAGATGTGAAGGCTCAGTTAGGGTGCTTGAGAGTTACAAGTTAGCTAGAAAAGACCGAAAGAGAGAGCTAAGAGGAGCCAGGGGAGGACATGAGAAGTCGTTGGCAGGTAGGATCAAGGAAACCATCAAAAATTTCTATGGGTATATCAGGAATAAAAGAATGATGAGAGAAAAACTGGGGTCAATGAATGATAGTAGTGGGAAGTTGTGTGTGGTGTCCGAGGAGGTAGAGGAAGTGTGAAATGAATATTTTTCGTCAGTATTAACACTGGAAAAGGAGAATGTTGTTGAGGAGAATACTGACATACAAGCTATTAGACTAGACAGGATTGACGTTCGCAAGGAGGAGGTGTTAGCAATTCTGGAAAGTGTGAAAATAGATAAGCCCTTTGGGCCTGAAGGGATTTATCATAGGATTCTCTGGGAAGCCTTGAAGGAGATTGATGAGCCTTTGGCTTTGACCTTTATGTCGTCATTGTCGACAGGAATAATGTCGGATGACTGGAGGATAGTAAGTGTTGCCCACTTGTTCAAAAGGGGGAGTAGAGACAGCCCTGGTAATTATAGGCCAGTGAACCTTACTTCGGTTGTGGGTGAAGTGTTGGAAAATTTTATAAGACATAGGATTTATAATCGTCGAGAGAAGAATAAGTTGATTAGGGACAATCAACATGTTGCTGTGAAGATTCTGGATCAGTGGTGCTGGAAGAGCACAGCAATTCAGGGCCTGTCCTCGGATGCTGCCTGAATTGCTGTGCTCTTCCAGCACCACTGATCCAGAATCTTGTTTCCAGCATCTGCAGTCATTGTTTTTACCATGTTGCTGTGAAGGGTAGGTCAAGCCTAACAAACCTTATTGAGTTCTCGAAGAAGGTGACCAAACAGGTGGATGAGGGTAAAGCAGTTGATGTGGTATATATGGATTACTGTGAGTTGTTTCATACAGTTCCCAATGGTAGGCTATTCCAGAAAATGCAGAGGATTAGGAGTGAGGGTGATTTAGCGGTTTAGATCAGACATTGGCGGGCTAAAAGAAGACAGAGGGTGGAGGTTGATGGGAAATGGTGGTGTAGTGCAAGGATCTGTTTTGTGCCACTGCTGTTTATCATTTGTATAAATGACCTAGTTGAGGGAGTAGAAGGATGGGCTCGCACATTTGCGAATGACACTAAGTTTGGTGGAGTTGTGGTTAGTGCTGAAGGATGTTGCAGGTAATAGAGGGACTTTTAGATAAGCTGCAGAGTTGGGCTGAGAGGTGGCAAATTGAGTTTAATATGGAAAAGTTTGAGGTGATTCACTTTGGAAGGAGCAACAGGAATAAAGAATACTGGGCTAATGGTAAGATTCTTGGTAGTGTAGATGTGCAGGGAGATCTCATTGTCCATTTATATAAATCCCTGAAAGTCGCCACCCAGGTTGATCTGTTTTAAGGCATACAGTGTGTTTGCTTTTATTGGTAGAGGGATTGAGTTTTGGAGCCATGAGGTCATGATGCAGCTGTACTCTAGTGCAGCTGCGCTTGCAGTACTGCGTACATTTCTACTCACCACATTATAGGAAGGATGTGGATGCTTTGGAAAGGGTTCAGAGGAGATTTACTTGTATATTGCCTGATATAGAGGAAAGGTTTTATGAAGAAAGGCTGAGGGACTTGTGGCTGTTTTCATTACAGAGAAGATTGAGATGTGACTTAATTGAGCATATAAGATAATCAGAGGGCTTGAGAAGTGGACAGCGAGAGCCTTTTTCCTCAGATGGTGATGGCTACCACGAAAGGACATAGCTTTACGTTGAGGGGTGATAGTTATAGAACAGGTGTCAGAGGTAGTTTCTTTACTCAGAGTAGTAGGGCTGTGCCCTGCCTGCAACAGGAGTAGACCCGCCGACTTTAAGAACATTTGAATAGTCATGGGATAACCAAATGGATGAAAACAAAGTCGTGTAGAATTGGTGGGCTTCAGATTGATTCCACAGGTCAACACAACATGGAGGGCTGAATTGAAGATGCCAGTGTTGGACTGGGGTGAACAAAGTTAAAAATCACGCAACACCAGGTCATAGCCCAACAGGTTTAATTGGAAGCACACTAGCTTTCGGAGCGCCACTCCTTCATCAAGTGATAGTGGAGGGCTAAAGTACGCCTGTACTGCGCTCTCATGTTTTATGTTCTAAGTTCTATAACTCAAACCTATTCTTCCAATTCATCCGCTTCTGTTGCATCTGCCTGGATGAGGAGATAGTCCACTTGCGAACATCCCAGATGTCCACCTATTTTGAACAATGTGCTATTCCTCCCTGTCATCCAGACAGCCCTCCACCGCACCACCTCCATTCTCCTTTCCACCACTCTTATACACCCCTCCCAACACAATAAAGACAGAGCCCCCTTTGTCCTCACTTACCATCTCACTAGACTCCACATCCAACGCATCACCCTCAAACACTTCCGCCAACTCCAGACAGACTCCACCAGCAAAAACATCTTCGTCTCCCCACCCCTCTCTGCCTTGCACAAGGACTGTTCGTTCAAACTTGGTTCATGACATCTCCACCATAGAATTCCCAGGGATCATCCCCTGCAACCAGAAAAGATAAAAAAACTGCCAGTACACCACCCTGCCTAACCTCCATTCAGAGCCCCAAATACTCCTTCCAGGTGAGACAGAGGTTTGCGTGTGTCTCTTCCAACCTAGTTTAATGCATCAGGTGTTCTCATTGTGCTCTTCTCTACATCAGGGAGACTGAGGGAACGGTTCACCAAGCATCGTAGCCAAGTCCGCAGGTTCCAACCAGACCTCCCGGTCACTGTCCAATTCAATTCCCCCAATTATTTCCTTTCCAACATGACCATGCTTGGCGTCCTCCATTGCCAAAACAAACCACAGCTCTTATTGGAGGAACAACGCATTATCTTCTACGTGGGTACCCTCCAGCCTGGAGGACTCAACATTGAGTACTCGAAATTCAAATAACCTCCCTTCCCGACCTGTCCCCCTCTCTTCCACTGCTCCCAGCCACCAACCAGATTCATTCCTCCCTTGACCAACCATCGACCTGTCTTCACCTATCCCCACTTCACCATCCTGCCCCACCATCCCTTTTATCTGCAGCTCTCCCTACACCCACCTCCAGTCCTGAAGACGGGTTACATCTGATGCGTCGAAATGTCCACCTCCTGATGCTGCCCGACATGCTGTGTTCTTCCAGCCTCCTGCCTGTCTACTTAGATTTCTAAAGCAGGGTTTTACATTATCAACTACATTGACCCCTGACCAGCGGGCAGAAATCGTACATTTGTCAAACATAATATATGGAAGACTGATTTGGTTTTCGAAACACCTTTGACCTTTAACTTGCAACATAATTCAGAGCAGGTGGAACGAAATGCCAAGCAGGGAAATGAACTGTAAAACACAAAACAGGGAGTGGTGCTTAAATATCTCATCATATTGGTGGAGATGAGTTCTTCAACATGGTTGTATGTTGTGCTTCTAGCTCTTCCACATTATAGAAATTACCTTAGAAGGGTATCAAGTTTGGAACATTTGCACAAAATGTAAAAATTAAGGGGATAGTGAACACATAAACATACACATGTGTATGCACATCTCTCACCAAACATTGGCACATCTGACTGAATTGACAACAGAGACTGTCACAGATGATGAATGGAAACATCCTGTATTTTTTTATATACAATTGCAATAAATTAAACTAGTGGTCGAAAAAAAAACCTTACCCTAATGATAATGATGACTCATCTGTCAATAGTATCATTCAACAGTCATGACCCACAGATTCCCAGCTATATTTTGGGCACATAGATTAGACAACACAAAAACACCAGACAGACCATACTCAATAGCCCATAAACAGAGTGAGCAAAGGATTTGAAAGCAAAAATAGTACGATTGGGCTCTTTAACTTCAGTATCAGTTTGCAGGTGACATAAAATAGTCAGTATCGTGAACAGTGAAGAAGGTTATCAGAAATTGCAGCAGGACCTTGACCAGCTGGGGAAGTGGGCTGAGAAATGGCAAATGTAGTTTAATAATGACAATTATGAGGTGTTGCATTTTCTAAAGTCAAATCAACCTGGGAGTTTCCTGGTGAATGGTAAGGCCTTAAAGGAGTGTAGTGGAACAGAGGGACCTTGGAGTTCAGTTGCAAGGTTCCCTGAAAATGAAGTCACAGGTAGACAGGGCAGTAAAGAGGGCATTCGGTACATTAGGTTCGATTACTTACAGTGTGGAAACAGGCCCTTCACCCCAACAAGTGCAAACTGACCCACCGAAGCACAACCCACTCAGACCCATTCCCCTACACCTAACATTACAGGTAATTTAGCATGGCCAATTCACCTAACCTGCACATTTTTGGACAGTGGGAGGAAACCCATGCAGACCTGGGTAGAATGTGCAAACTCCACGCAGTCAGTCGGCTGAGGCGGGAATTGAACCCGGGTCTCTGGTACTGTGAGGCAGCAGTGCTAACCACTGTGCCACCACATTGGCCTTCATTAGTCAGGACATTAATTATAGAAGTTGAGAAGTTATATTGCTGTGATGGAGGACATTGGTGCACTTGAAGTGTTATGTTCAGTTTTGATCACCTTCTTGTAGGAAGGATGTTACTAAACTGAAAGAGTACACAAGAAATTTCTAAGAATATTGCCAGGATTCAAGTGTCTGAGTTATAGGGAGAGGTTGGATAAGTTAGGACCCATTTCTTTAGAGTGTAGGAGACTGAGAGGGGATCTTAGAGAAGTGTATAAGATCATGAGAGCCATGGATTAAGTAAACACACTCGAACTTTTTTACAGGGTTGGGAAATCAAAGACTGGAGGGCATCAGTCAGAGGAGATAGAATAAACGGGAATGTGAGGGGCAACTTTTTCACACAGACGGTGGTACATATGTGTACTGAGCTGACAGCAGAAGTTGAGGCAGGTACATTAACAACATTTAAAAGGCATTTGGACAAATACATGCACAATAAACTTCAGAAGGATATGGCCCAAATGCAGGGAGATGGGGTTAGTGTGAGTGGACAATTTGGACGGCATGGACGAGTTTGAGCCCATGGGCCTGCCTCCGTGCTATAAGACTTTGACTGTACGACGTATCTATGAATCACTGCATAATTATTTGTTGCAATGCATTCTCACTTAGATTGCTGATGTCTTCACTGTCATGTCTCCGGTCTTGTGGATTCCAACTAAAAGCTCATGAGCCTTGAAGCATGTGTACACTGCTGAAGGGAGAAATCTTATCTCTCATCGTTCATTGGATACTGAGTTCAACTGGCTATTAGCAGGAACCCAATATCTGACTTAATTCTGACATGGAGGTGTACTGGGGTGGACAAAGTCAGAAGTCATACAACACCAGGTTACAGTCCAACATGTTCATGTAAAATCACAAGTTTTTGGAGTGCTGTTTCTTTGTCAGGTGAAGTCATTTCACTGGTCTTCATACAGATGCCGTGTGACTTCTGATTTCATCTTGTTTATAGTTTCATTCTTGTAGGTAGAGTACTTCAAAAATTGGAGTGATACAAGATGATTCGGGGTTGAGATAGGGTTGACCGTGAGAACCTTTTTCCACGTATGGAGTCAGCTATTACGAGGGGGCATAGCTTTGAATTAAGGGGTGGTAGGTAAAGGACAGATGTTAGGGGTAGGTTCTTTACTCAGCAAGTCGTGAGTTCATGGAATGCCCTGCCAGTAGCAGTGGTGGACTCTCCCTCTTTATGGGCATTTAAGCGGGCATTGGATAGGCATATGGAGGATAGTGGGCTAGTGTAGGTTAGGTGGGCTTAGATTGGCGCAACATCAAGGGCCAAAGGGCCTGTACTGCGCTGTATTCTTCTATGTTCTATGCTCTATATTGTCTGTACACAATGGGAGAAAGTGAGGACTGCAAATGCTAGAGATCAGAGTCGAGAGTATGGTGCTGAAAAGCACAGCAGGCCAGGCGGCATCCGAGGAGCAGAAGAGTCGATGTTTCAGGCTGATGAAGGGCTTATGCCTGAAACGTTGATTCTCCTGCTCCTTGGATGCTGCCTGATCTGCTGTGCTTTTCCAGCACCACATTCTTATCTCTACACAATATTAGGAATTGAATCACATTGGAAAATCTTATTTACCATCAGTCTGCTGCAGGATAAGAACAAGGAGCCTAGTCATAGAGTCATACAGCATTGATCCAGACCCATCGGTCCAACTTGTACATGTCGACCATGTTGTCAAACCAAAGTACCACTTGCTAACGTTTGACATATCCAAATCTTTCTTGTTCACGTACTTACCGAAATCTTTTAAATATTGTAGCTGTATGTTCATCCACCACTTTCTCTGGCCATGTATGCCACAAAACAAACACTCTCCATGAAACAACATTGCCCCTTATGTCCTTTTTAACCACTCTCGTCTCACCTTAAAAAAATACCCCTAGTTTTGAACTTCCCTACCCAGGGGAAAGACCTTTGGTATTCACCTTACCATCTTGGTATTCACCTATTCAACCTTTCACAATTATGGCAGTGCACAGACAGTGAGAGTACATTGTTGTTGCTTTTCTGGTGGATGAATTATCATAGTGTAACCAGTGCATACATATGGAGATTTTAGCATATGGACTTGGAAAACGATTGAATAATCTCCACAACAGAGTTATTCATTGGATGTATTGACTCATTTAAAAGTACCAATTGAAATGAATGAATTCACGTTTTGAAGCAGGATGATTATATTTGGAATGAATCGGCTCTTCCTGCATGTTTGGCATTTGCCCCTCAATCCCAAAGCAGTGCTGTCAGTCTCGTGCTCAGTGTGAGCATAGGCTGTCTCTTCCAATTGTTTATAGTTAATGATCTGAAATTGCTGGGTGCAAAGTTTGGTTCAGCTACAAGCTGCCAGCAGTGATCGTAGACTTTTCCCATCATCACTGTCTTCGCTCATTCAGTGTGGTATGTATCACAACTAATGTATTTGATCCTGATTTCAAACCTCCAGCACGTGATTAACCATTTATACCAAAAGCATGGTGAAATGCTGACAAAGTGATGCATTCCTGGTGGGTCTTTCTTGAAAGGAGACCTCCTCACACACTTAATGGTCCAGTTCAATCACAAAGATTCAAGGTGATTTCAGGGCATACAGCTGAGATTCACCATTGAGTCTTCCCAAATGCTGGAGAAATGCTTTGTTATCCACTTATCTCTGTTTGAGGGTATTAAAAACAAAGAACAAGAAACAGTACAGGCCAGCAAAACTGAACCTACTCAAAACTGCCTTTCTAAACTAAAACTCCCTGTCTTTACAAGTGCCATAAGTTTAAATTATTTATTCTCTGCCCATTCATATAACTGTGAAGGTGCCTCTTAAAATGTTGCTATTATATTTGATTCCACCACGTCATTTGGCAGCTCATTACAGTCTCTGATCAATGCAAGAAAGCCACATGCCTTCTTGACAACTTTATCCACTTTGTGGTGCCACTTTTAGGAAACTGCGTAGCTGCATGTGGAGATCCATCTGTATGCTGATGCTACTAAGGGTTCTGTCATTTACTGGATGCATTAGAGCTTTGAAATTTAATCACTTCTCATTATCCAGATTAAACCCCATCCGACATTTCTCTTACCAAGTCGCTAGCCTATCTATGTTCTGCTATATCCTCTTGCAATCCTCCTCACTCCCCACAGGACACCCAATCTATCTGTCATTTGCATCCTTACTAAGCAGACCACCTGCAGTCTCCTCCAAATCATTCATATATATTAAAAACAACAGGGGTCCCAAAACAGATTCCTGCAGAACACTGCTAGTCACAGATTGCAAGATTGGAGAAAGTGAGGGCTGCAGATGCTGGGGATCAGAGCTGAAAATGTGTTGCTGGAAAAGCGCAGCAGGTCAGGCAGCATCCAAGGAA
>NC_057736.1:49856697-49874382 GCF_004010195.1 Chiloscyllium plagiosum | reverse complement strand
CTTTTCCAGCAACACATTTTCAGCAAAGTCAATCCTGAAGAAGGGCTTATGCCCGAAACGTCGATTCTCCTGTTCCCTGGATGCTGTCTGACCTGCTGCGCTTTTCCAGTAACACATTTTCAGCTCTGATCTCCAGCATCTGCAGACCTCACTTTCTCCTCAAAGTCAATTGTGTGCCCATCTTACCAGCTATCTGCATATCCCATGTGACTTTGCCTTGTGGAGCAACCTGCCATGAGTAATCTTGTCAAAGGCCTTGCTGAATTCCATATATACAAGGTTTACCACCAACCAACCTCAATCATCTTTGCCACTTTCTCAAAAAACCCAATCAATCCTGACTTTTCCTATGCAAATACATGCTGTGCATCGCTAAAACATCCAAATATCATCAAATGTGATTACATTCTTTCCAAAGAACCTTCTCCAAACACTTGCCCACAACTGGCAAAGAACTTACTGGCCAGTTTATCCTGATTATCCCTGATGGCATTCTTACACAAAGGACCAACGTTGTTCATTCTTCAGATCTCTGCTCTTATCTTGTGGTTAAAAAGGAAACAAATATTTTGTGCAAGGCCCCAGAAGTGCCTTCATCTGCCTTCCTCAGCATTCAAAGGTACATTAATGTTTTTGAAAACAACAAACACCTCATACTTTTTCATTTGGCATGCCTTTAAAATTGATTTGGATACATCGAACACCTCCACGACTGTGAGATGGACTGTCCCCAAAATATGGCCACTAACTTCCCCAAGTTCCTAAGCCTTCATGTCTTCATGTCTTTCTCTATGGTAAATGCAGAAGAGAAGGATTCATTGAGAACCTTGCCTATCTCCTTGAGTTCAACACATATGGAATAACAACTCTATTGGAAAACTTAACAGAATAATAGATTATTTATCTGCAAAACAGTAATTATTCCAACGTAGTGTCATCACAACCACAGCCTCGGCAAAGACACGCTCAGTAAAATAAATTGTCTTACATGCAGTTCTCCAGCCTCTGGAGATCTAGTCAACACATCTATTATGCTCATAAAGTACCAATTCCCACTTTTTGATTGAAGAAGGAGTACTTTACAATCAATTATGACTCTTGGCAAAAGTTCCTCAAATGTGGGAATGGGTATTAAGGTGTTAGTTTTATCACTGCCTGAGGTTTCCAGTTACCAGACACATAGATATGTTGGCAAAACTCAACCTCAACCATATGTTTTTGTCTTTTGGGTTGAGTTTTCCTTAGTCCTAAGCTATCTCCTTCTGGCAATTCATGTGCTACCCATAACGTCTTTCTTCTAAATCACCAGTAATTGGATTTGATTAATTTCTGACCATTATTCATTTGCCTGAACATATGGTGGTCTCTATTTCCTCATCAAAGTGCCAGTTTTAACATAGTCATTCTAAAATATACTCAGGTTATTTTTCTGTGTATTATTTTAATTCAACTGCTTTAGATTTTCATATTTCTATTGTTAATTAGTTAATTTCTCTCATTTAAAATATCCTCTTTGTCCTCCATCTGTTCTTGTCGTATTGTTTCTCAAGCATTGATCAAGCATAGTTTTGGATAATTGAACCTCAACTTTTTACCTTAATGCCTTGATTTCCCCATTTGTTTTCACCCGTGGCTTTGGGGCCTTGTTACTACACTGTTGGGAAAAAATCACTGGTATCCTTCCTGTAAAACCTCAGTTGCCTAATTTTCCACTGGCTTTTCTACAAAATATAAACTATTTGTCTGCAACTGAGACTTTGTCTACAATCCTACCACCTTAATTTCTTTCCCTGGTCCTTATGGCATACATAAGTAAATCTGTTAATTAAAAGTAAATTCTTTGAAGTGATCTGGCATATTCTTCACAACCAATCCCTGATCAGTTTGTAAATTATTTCTCAGTTTTTTAATTTGCACTGCACTTTTCCTTATCACTTCAACAAAATCAATGTCTTTTTCTTCTTTTCCTATATCCATCTTCCCTTTGCTTTTTCTAAATCATCAGCATTGAGAATTCATGTTGCAGTGAAAACTTTGTTGCAGTGAAAACATCTGGACTTTTAAAATACTCTTTACCCGCTTGGGTTTCCTTTTTACGCTGTACTAAACTATCTTTAGTGTCTTCAATAACATCTCCTGTTCCCTGACCAGCTGAGGATTTCTCTTTTCCCTGATTTCTCTCCCTCACAGTTTGAAAATGGTATTGGAAACCAAACTTTGATTATGAACCAACCCATAATCATCTGCTATTTCCATTGGTAATCTTGCAGTCCTAATTCTCTGCTCTACTGCATGATGTCGATTTACTTCAAACTTTTTAAACTCCTCCAAAATAATTACCTCTCTCAGAGCATCATTTGTTTCTTCTATTTTCAATATCTTTATCCATCCTTCATTCTTTCAAACACAATGTAAATTTGTGGGTTTTGTGAAGATTTGTAGCTCAGGTTGAGATTCTGGATGTAAGTGTGCTCGCTGTGCTAGAAGGTTCGTTTTCAGATGTTTCATCACCTTACTAGGTAACATCATCAGTGAGCTTCTGGTGAAGCACTGTGTTGTGACCTGCTTTCTATTTATGTGTTTACGTTTCCTTGGGTTGGTGATGTCATTTCCTGTGATGATGTCATTTCATTTTCTTTTTCTCAGAGGGTGGTAAATGGGGTCCAAGTCGATGTGTTTATTGGTAGAGTTCCGGTTGGAATGCCATGTTTCCAGGAATTCACATGCGTGTTTTTGTTTGGCTTGTCCTAGGATGGATGTGTTGTCCCAGTCAAATTGGTACCCTTCCTCATCTGTATCTAAGGATACAAGTGATTGTGTGGCTAGTTGATGTTCATGTATCCTGGTGGCTAGTTTTCTGCCTGTTTGTCTAATGCAGTGTTTGTTACAGTTCTTGCAAGTTGACATTCATTTTGCTTGTTGTCTGAAACAGCAGTTAATGAATCAAATTCAACACCTAAAATTAGGCAAGAACTTTCGAAAACTGATTGGGGGCAGATGTTTACAGGTAAAGGGACGGCTGAAAAATGGGAAGCCTTCAGAAATGAGAATTCAGCAAAAGTATACTCCTGTTAGGGTGAAAGGAAAGGGATGACGAAGTAAATCTTAGCAGGACGTATACACTTAATGGTAAGATCCTAGGGAGTTTTGCTGAACAAAGAGACTTTGGAGTGTAGGTTAATAGCTCCTTGAAAGTGGAGTCACACGTAGATAGGATAGTGAAGAAGGCATTTGGTATGCTTTCCTTTATTGGTCAGAGTATTGAGTACAGGAGTTGAGAGGTCATGTTGCGGCTGTACAGGACATTGGTTAGGCCACTGTTGGAATATTGCTTGCAATTCTGGTCTCCTTCCTATCGGAAAGATGTTGTGAAACTTGAAAGGGTTCAGAAAAGATTTACAAGCATGTTGCCAGGGCTGGAGGATTTGAACTATATGGAGAGGCTTAACAGGCTGGGGCTGTTTTCCCTGAAGCATCAGAGGCTGAGGGGTGACCTTATAGAGGGTTATAAAATCATGAGGGGCATGGATAGGATAAATAGGCAAAGTCTTTTCCCTGGAGTCAGGGAGTCTAGAACTAGATGGCATAGGTTTAGGGTGAGAGGGGAAAGATATAAAAGAAACTTACGGGGCAACATTTTCACACAGAGTACATGTATGGAATGAGCTGTCAGAGGAAGTGATGGAGGCTGGTACAATTGCAACGTTTAAGAGGCATTTGGTTGGGTATATGAATAGGAAGGATTTGGAGGGATATGAGTCAGGTGCTGGCAGGTGAGACTAGATTGGGTTGGGATATCTGATCGGCATGGATGGGTTGGACTGAAGGGTCTGTTTCCATGCTGTACATCTCTATGACCCTTACTCTAAAGAAAAACACCAACAGGCACCACTGAGACCAACCATCCTAAATTCAATTAAGAATTAAAGATTTTGATCCTGACAAGACTCAACAATTTCTTATTTACCAGGCGAAACCCTCTCAAAAACGATTAAGAAGATAGCCTCAAACTTAACCTGTTTCTTATTTTAAAGGCATGTGCTAGATGTTGCATTCCAAATGCAATTCCAATCATTAAACAACCAATCTTGAAGTCAAACACACTTTATTCATAAATTATAGCTAAATTAAAAGAAAGAAGAAATTGGAATAACTTAACTCTATTGGAATATTTAACAGCTTATTTAACCACAAAATCATGACGATTCAAATATGGCCACATCCCATTTAAAAAATAGACCTGGCAAAGTCAAATTCAGTGAAGTAATTCTTCAGTCGAGGAGGAAAAAAACATTAGAAGAAAACTCAGAGAGAGAGAAGCAGTTGAGATATATTACAGCTTCCAAAGCCAGCTTGAAGATTCCAGCAACTGCAACTGGAAACTACAAATAAAATCCTGGTTCTGTAGGAGTTTGATCCCAATCATTCAATTTCCTTATGTTCCAAATTGTAAAAAAAATCAAGAATTTTAAATACCTCACATGATGTTTACTTTATTGGATTCAAATAAACAGCTCAGTATCTCTGTCAAAACGACAGGACAAAATACACCTCTCAAAGCCATAATATATAAATTGCTCACATACAAATTGCTTCCTTTTCCCTTGAGTACACCTACCCTTTTCCAGACCTCCTAGTTCCTTGTCTGAGATCTTTTCTGCTATCATTGTAATCTTCAAAATGTCATGAATGTTAATTTACCTTCTCTTTAGAATAAACTTAAATCTTACAAAATTGTAGTCATTGTTCCCACTGAAGCGTCGATCACCTGGCTCGTCTCATTCACCTTATTCGATCGTTTACTTATTGTTTTAAATAACCTTCCTGGACACGCATTACAAACACCCTCATTCAAGCCCCTGGATTTAAGCAAGTCCCACAGAGTATATAGGAAGTGAAAATCACCCACCATAACAACCCTGTTGTTTTCACATTTTTTCAAATCAGTCCACATATTCATTCCTTCATCGCCCGCTAGCTGTTGTGGCCTGTAGGACAATACAGACGAAGTGATTGCACTCTTCCTAATGTTGAACTCTACCACTATCACCCCATTGGTTGAGCCCATCATGATGTCCTTGATCAGCACATATATGGTATTCTCCCTTGTCAGTAAAGCAACTGCCCCACCTCTTTCACAATCCTCTATATATCACATGAAACATCTATATCGCGGGAAATGAAATTGTCAGACTTTGCCCTCTCTTAACCAACTCTCTGTCATAGCTACAACTTCATAGCCATGTACATTAATCCAAGATCTAAGTTCATCTGCCTGACCTGTTCTACACCTCGCAGTCCCAGAGGACAGCACGGAGAATCGAGTCCCAGAACGGAGACTGGTGTCAGGGGCAGTCCTAAGTGAAGGCTGTCACAGGGAATGGAGTCCTGGCATGGAGATCGGTGTGTGGAAGCTGGTTTTGGAGCGGAGACCGGAGTGGGGACGAGATTCCTGGCGCGGGGAGTGCAGTCCTGGCGCAGGAGGCTGGTGCAGAGTCAAGTCTGGGAGCAGAGGACAGTTGTGGGGAATCAAGTCCTGGAGAAAACCTACCTTGGAGTAGCTGAGAGCCAGTGTGAACTGGAATGGATGCTTCGAGTGGAACAGGGACAGTTAATGGACTCAGGTCTTGCAAGGTCAGCCATGCATATGGAAGCCTCTGCGCTGAACAACTGCAATGTAGTCTTTGTTTGTAATCTGTTTATCTGACCATAATATCTATCCTTTTAACTATGTACTATTTTGTAAGGCATACTATTAGTCATGATAAAGTCATGCGATTACTTTTCTTTTTGATTCCTCATTTCTATCGAGGTACTTTCTACCTAAGATGGTACCATAAGAGGTGATATTGCAAAACCTTTCACTCTCCTCCTGAACTTATGTACTTGAGTACACGTAACAACAAAGGATATTCTGTTCTACTCTACTCTGAAACAAATACTGTTTCCCTCAGACCAGCAGCTTTACCAAGTTCAGTAACCTCTCCCTGCGTGTCTTCCTTTTAGCCTTTCTTGTCTTAGTCTTTCACCCTTCCTTGATCATGTTACTTAGTGACCCACTACTTTGGTTTCTGTCCCTCTGCCATATTAGTTTAAATCCTCCAAAATGACATTAACAAACCTCGCGGCCATGAAATTGGCACCTTTCCAGTTTAGATGCAACGCATTCATTCCTGCATAGGTCCCACCTGCTCCGGAAGGCATCACGAAGATCTACATACCTGCAGTCTGATCTCCTATACTAGATCTCTAGTCACATAGTTAAGTTGAACCTCGATGTTCACTTGGATCTTCATCTTGCACGTGACATATATATGGCACGTGACAGCGATGTGATACAGCGTAATCCCAAGTTGCAGGAGGTCCCTTTTTTAAATTTACTTCCTAACTCCCTGAACTATCTTTGCATGACCACATCTCACTTTTTGCTTATGCACTTGGTACCAATGCAGACCAGAAATTCTGGTGGCTCTTCTCCCGCCCTTCAGAATATCGTTTGCATGCTCATCCGTGACTGTGGCACTAGACAGACAACACACATTTCCTGGGGTGTTGTTCGGGGCCCCAGAAAAGCCTATCTCTGCCCCTGTCTATGAAGTCCCGGATCACCAATACATTTCAAATCTCCCTCCTTTACTGCAATGCCATTCATGGTGCCATTGATCTTGCTGCTGCAGCTGATTTCCCTTTGAGGTCACGTCCCATAACAGTAACCAAAACAGTGCACATGCTTGAGAGGGGAATGCCTACCCACATTTATTCACCTTGCTGATGGTTACCCAATTCTTCTCTGTAGTCCTTACTTTTTGTGTGACCAACTCGCTACACGTGCTATTCACGACATTTTCCATAATGAGTCCATCCACACATTCAGGTGCTCCCTGTGACAAATCAGGAGCTGCAGCTGAACACAATCCCTGCGTGTATTGTCTTTAAAGACACTGGAAATGTCCCTTATTTCCAACATATTGCAAGAGGACCATTCAGTGAAAACGGTTATCGAACCTTATCAAGGATAGACAACCCTCCAAGGGATCGATTAGGCAACCTCAAAAACTTTTTATCAAAGTCGGGTCTTTCATTCCCACTCGTTATTCCAAGCCGGTACAAACAAATGGGTAATTGCTTCTGTTACGCCGTCATAGTATCAACATGTTGTTTGCAATTTATTGGTCCTTTCTTCTCACCTGAAAAATTTTGTTTACACCAGTAAATCATGTCCGTCATAAGAGATATCACTTGCAGCTTCACATCACGGCTTGTTAAGTTTTATGAAATGATTTTGTCCCAAATCAAGTAAAGTTCCTATTCGACTGCTCACTTTCTCTCTACTACATTTAATCCGGCAGTGATTGCGATCTTGAGTCAAAAAAGTAATGGTCTCTCTGGATGCATCACAAATTATCTGGTGTCCACAGCGGTGGTACGTCTCGTTGCCATGGTGACGGTAGCAGTACTGAACCAGAGTGATGGCATTCATTCTTGTCTATTACACCTATCTGCAGCGTATGGTCTGACATAAATTATGCATCTGTTCTGTTGGGTTAAAGGTCGCATCTGCCTTTGATCGATTTGTAGACATTGATTATCAGAAGAACAGAAGAACATGTTACACGGGAACGATGGCAGACCTAACAATAGGGATCATATGTAGACTATATGTATGTATTTGTGTGCTTACATTTTGAACAGTGGTTGATACAAAGGTGCCGAGTGGTCTTCCAAGTCGATAACATAAACAGTTTGTGAGGCCTTCGATTTATTTTTAAAGTTGAAACAATAGAATCAGCATGAAGGCGTTGGGTCAAACTTCTCCAGAACCAGGAAAGCTGCTAAACATCTCTCCTGACTACAGCACAACACTTGAGTTTTCCTTTTCTCTCTCCCTGTCTGTCAGAGGTTTATCTTGAAGTTATTTTCTCCTGGACTGGAGCAATTAACTGAATTTTCCTTTGACAAGGGAGTGTATATGGGATGTTCTGATTTTGCTACGGTTACTGTTTAATAATTAAATAATCTATTATTCTGTCAAGTTTTCCAGTGGAGTTGTTATTCTAACTTTCTTTCGTTTGTTTGTTTTTTAACTATAGTGTAAGAATAAAGTGTGTTTTGCTTCAAGCCTGCTAGGTTGACCAATTGAATTGTATCTGCAATATAATGCCTTACACTTGCCTTTAACAATAAGAAAAACTGGGGGTCTAGATTATTTTCTTAGTATATTTTGAAAGGGTTTGGTCTGTTCAGAACAACGTTATGTTTGATTTATATATATTTTTGCGTGTGTGTGTGTCTGTAATCTTCAACTCATCTTTAGAGTGAACCATTGTACGTAATCAATAGTATCCCTTGGTTCCATGTGAATACAAATACTACGCATTGCCTGTATAGGCTGTCAATAACGGAATTTGCTGGAAATGTGTTGCTGGAAAAGCGCAGCAGGTCAGGCAGCATCCAGGGAACAGGAGAATCGACGTTTCGGGCATAAGCCCTTCTTCAAGAATTAACGGAATTTGGTCTAGTTTAACGCTTTTCTCCCTTTTGATTTAATGCTGAATGCCTGACTATCTGACATATTCAAGTTGCCAATGGAGCCTGCAAGGAGACTCTAGGCACTAACCAATGTAGTGAACCAAAGTGACAGAGAGATGGAAAAGCAGACAGTCTATTGTTTTGCTCCTCGTGTCGGACAGCTTCACCTGGTTACTTTTGTTACTGCTTTTATGGATCATCTGTGTCTGAATTGCGAATGTCTTTCATTTTTGATTTCAGGATTTCCATGTTTGTGATCAATCAAATCAGGTAAATGTTTCAGTTATTGGGTTTCTGCACGAGTCCTTCAGGGATCCCAGGGCAATTTCAGATCGGAGTTAAAGAATAAAATATCCACTTGGTCTATTGGTTTGCAACATTAGGAAATAGACCAGTATGAACTGGTCACCTTGGACCAGTATTGTCCAAGGTGCAATCACTTTTCAAACCTTTCCTAATGTGTCAATGAAGGAATATAGAATGAATACAAAATGATTGCATATCACAATTCCCAAGGTTAAGAATCACAAAACACCAGGTTATAGTCCAACAGGTTTAATTGGAAGCACACTAGTTTTCGGAGCGCCGCTCCTTCATCAGGTGATTGTCACCTGATGAAGGAGTGTCGCTCCGAAAGCTAGTGTGCTTCCAATTAAACCTGTTGGACTATAACCTGGTGTTTTGTGATTCTTAACTTTGCGCACCCTAGTCTAACACTGGCATCTCCAAATTATAATTCCCAAATGTGTTTTGTTAACGTCTGGCTCTCTAGCGTTTTTCTTGTTCACATTCACGTCATTTTTGTTTCAGATTCGTGGAGGCCAGTATAGAATTGAAATCAGCATGTGATGAGCCAGCCATTTTGTCACATTGTTATTATGACTAATAATGCCATTTTTTTTAGTAATTGTGTTGTACTTATTACAGTTACTGTTGTTATCATTGTTCATATTACTATTATGCAAACAAGAATGATAATAACAATACCACTATTACTCACACAACAAAAAATAATAATTCATAGTCTTGGATGTGATGATGCGTAACAGGCCTCCTCTGGCCCTTTCCACGTCCTTATGTTCTAGTTAACCTTACAAACAGGCACATTTCCATTTTTCTAAATCAGCGAAGACCTTCACGATTTCTGGGTTACTCACCAGCGAAATAAATACAATTTCATACATATTGTTTCTCCATGTGACAATTCTGAATTAAACGCTCTATCATCTCAGCCAGCTGCAACAGTATTCACCCAGCGAGGCCGACATTTCTTTCGGAGCTGATAGTGATTCCCCCACCACTCGAGCATATGCTGCAAATTTATAATTAGATGTACTTCAAACATGCAGTCCTAATAGGATGCAGCAACGATTCAGCTGGCCAGGGCGAATCATGCCATTGCTCGTCTTTTATCAATACAGTCAAGTCGGGATATGGGATAAGTAGGTCTCTGCTGTAAGTATTTAATATTGATGATCAGTCTATGAAATTCCATGATCATTGCAACTATCCTTTGTATATTCTCAAAAAGATGAAGGCACTTTTTCAGTCGCTTGCACAGGGTCCTAACGTAACCCTTTCCAATTGTTGCTTTGTGTTTTACAGTGCAATCAATTCTATTCATTTGGTCTGCAAGACACAGCTTTTCATCTGCACTTCGAAGCTGATGAGCAATGTCAGGACAAGTCTTTAATACTTGGAGGCTGTAAAATATGAAGTGATAGCCGAGCAGTGGGACATGATCAAACCATCCTCCATACACCATTAAAGGTTCTTCACCCTCATCAAATTGGCATTACCATTCGTTACCTTTGTTTCCCGATTTGCTCTAAACCTCGTCAATGAATTTGGAGTCTTTTGTTGAAGGTATAAGTGGAAAAATTCTATAAGGATCCTGTCGTCCCAAAGCGCCAAGGCTTACACCTCAATGACCCTGTTGAGTTCAATAGATGACACGACTCTTGGCTTCTCAGTGATTCGTTTCGTCAGGAGTTATCTAACAGTTGACGTTTACAATACCGTTCACATATACAATCGAATCAATTGTTTTCTTTTGTCCATGTCGACTCCCTTAGCCTTGAAATCGTTGGACGATTTCATAAAGCATTGAGACCGGTTGTCCACATCAGGGAATTAATTTATCAGCTGCATAGTGCGTCTAGTGGATCTCCATATTGCAAATTTGGGATCAAATCTCCCAGTTCACCCGGGTGTCAAGCTGGATCCACGAAGGCTGTGAGTTACTACTAACAGGTACTGTGGGGAACTGGCCAGTGGAAGGACTGTGTACTAACCAATGGAAAAACTTGCTCAGCTAGAAATTTAGCATTGTGTGCTGAAATTAGATGGAAATCAACTCATATACCTGGCGCATGCCATTTAATCGTTCAATACACTCAATTGTTCCTTAGTCTCGTCATTCATATCATTGTTCAACTCCTTGTCAATACTCTCTATGTCAAATATCTTTATGGTTGTTGGTCGAGTAAAAAAGTACATTTTGTACTTGAGTACCGTGAATCTAAGTGTACGGAAGTCGACATACCCAAGATTGATTGAATCATGATGGAATGAATCTGGTGTATTATAAACAGAGCCACGTTCAATTGAACATAGTGTGAAGCTGTTGCAGTAGACAATTTTGCAGTATAATCACACAAACTGAACAGGACGTATTAACATTAAATGTAACTGTGCTGAACTACTTAGGTTCCCAGTGAACTCGTACCCTCTTTTCCTCCAATGAAGACAACATATGGACCTGTTCACGAAAAGCATAAAGCCAGATGTTTAGAAAGGTATTGCACCTGCTTGGTGATCACACTGCTTGAAGAGTGATTAGGAGTGAGAACTTCTTTGTGTTGTTCGAGAAAATGTGCGTTTCTCACTGTCGTTAGTGGTGAAGCCCATTGATTTGGCCTGGCTCCTGTATCGAACAGCTAACCTGGATTATGCCATGCAATAGATTTTAGAAATATCTGTGATTCCATGGTAAAGAACGAAACTCCATTCTATCAAAACATAAGGAACCAGCTGAGCAGCAGTTGATGTCACCTCTTTCCTTACAGTAAATTTGTTAACATCAAAAACAAAGGAATCAGTTTGATTAGCTCCCTGGAGCCTGTGACCTTATATAAATTTAGCTGTTTTTTTTTCAATATAGTGTTGGACATCATAAAGGGTTCTCTTAAAAATGCATGGAATACCAAGAGGTCTAGTGTTTGCCATTTACTATCCTGCCCTTGCAGCTATTGGACTTCCAGGTAATTATTATTGTTAGTTACTAGCTGTGGCAATCATTGGTTAGGTGCACCAATTCTCCCATCTGAATGGTTGTGCATCTTCCATTTCATGTGATTCAATTGCGCTTCAAGAATATATTTGTTTCCTTTAGCTGGTATGTTTTTCTTCGGAAGAATCTTTCTTATATCTGTCTTAACGCCTCGATTAGGGTGATAATTTATTCAATTTGAAGATTTCATTTCCTCTGATTAACGGTACACCTTCTTGTCTTTGGGAATGTACTTTTCTCTTTCATGGATACAGATTCCTCCCATTGCCTGTAAGACTTCTCGTGTCAAACTATCTTCTGTTAGCTGCCACTTAATTCCTTAAATTATACTATTTGTCAATTTATTGCCATTTGAAGTTGTAAATGCAATTTTCTTGTGGCATTGGCACTGTAAATGCGAATGAATTAGCATAATATCTTTTTTTAATGAAAAGCAATTCTACTGCCTTATTAACCATGCAATTGTGGGTGAATGTATTCATTTATTTTCATTGAATCTGAGAGTCATGCATTACATAAGTGGCTCTTCAGTCCAGCGATTCTGCACTAATACCTGAGAAAGACCTGATTCATAACCTAATCCCATTTGCCATTTCTTGGTCCGTAGATTTGAATTTTATGACGCTCATCTGTGAATATTTTAAATAATGGAATGCAACGCACTTCTACAGCCTCCACATCCCCGGGCAATGCGTTCCAGAATGTCACCACGCGGAAATAGATATTCCTCACATTCCCTTAATCTCCTGCCCGTCACCCTAAACCTTTGTCTCCTCCTGACTGATCTTTCACCGAAGAGGTATTGCTCCTCCTTATCCACTCTGCATACGCCTCAATCAGACCACTAATCAGTGTTTGCTCGAATGAAAACAACCCAAGCCTATCCGACCTGCCATAATACCATAAAAGTCACCACCGTGGTGAATCTCCTCTGTGGACCCTGCAATTAAATCACACCTTTCCTGTAATATTTGTTTTCTTAAGCTCCGCCCTGCACTTTATGTACTCCACAACTTCCACCACTGGCTGCATTTCCATGATAAAGCCTTTCTTTACCTTCCCAATGTAAACCAGAGTTCGCAGGGCTTGTTACTCTTCCTCTCATCCTGGAGGAAACATGTTGGGCTTCTGTCTCTCCATTTCCTTTTTAAATGACTCCACTGCTCTCCTGCAGATTTTCCCAGTCAACCTTGATCTGATCCTGCCTTATTTAACTATAGTGCACTTTCCTTTGTTTTTGCAACTTATCTATGTCTTTGTCCATAAGACGCTTAAATTGTACCATCTTTTGATCGCTATGACAAAAGTATCACACCCCTCTTCCCAACAACCCCATCACCCTACAACCTCAACCAACTGTCTGGCTTTATTGTATTTCATGTTCATGTTTCACTGCACACCTTGATGGCCCATGCAGTGTATATTCGTAATGTGGCTGAATAGGTTAAGTGTCATCTTTTACTTCACTTCTCAGACTGTTAATCAATTCCTGGATAAATTTGTTGAAAATACATCATTAAACATCGAAAGGCTGATGTGCGATCTGAACAGCTCCATTTATTGATGAAATGGTGGCATTTATCCCTATCACATATCACAATGTTGCTATCCCCAATCTTTAATTTTCACTGTTTCAATACACTATCAACACTTTTCTGCCACATGCACTCTTACTGAGGATTCTAAATTGTTAACTGCTGGATTGGGATTTCGTTGTATTCATTGAACCTGAAAATAGTTCACTTTGTTCACATTTTCTGTATTTTCTCTGTCTTACATAGCTGTTACAGCGAGTGGTAGTTCTTGCATATTTCAGTTATTCACTATGAGATGAAATTGATCAATTAGTTCGACACACGGTACCCCACCAAGGAAAAATTACTTTGTAAGAGTCTTTATATCAAATTAGGTATCAACATCTGTCATGTCCAATCGCCCAGATCGACTGTGAAAATCTCAGATGTATCCAGATGCCCATGACCTCCACGTTGTTGGACAAAGTTAATTGCCATTTACTTTGTTCTGTTTGAGGATATTCATAGAATGATTCAATCCTTACAGTGTGGAATTAACATGGGCAATTTTAATCTACATGTCAATTGGTTGAACCAACTCAATTAGTGTCACCTTGAGGAGAAGTTCGTTGAGTATATCCGCGCTAGTTTTCTTGAACAGTATGTGATGTATCTAACACTATCCTAGATCTGGTCCTGTGTAATGAGACAGGAATAATTAATGACCTCATAGTGCGTGATCCTCTTGAAAGGAGCAATCAGAGTATGGTTAAATTTAGAACACAGATGGAGAGTGTGAAGATAAAATCCAATACCAGGGTCCTGTACTTAAACAAAGGAGACTACAATATATAAAACAAGAAAAAGTGGTTAAAGTAAATGTTGGTCCTTCAGAGGATTTAGTTATGGGAAATGATGAAATGGCTGAGGCATTGAATAGGTATTTTCTGTTGGTTTTCACAGTGAAGGACACTAATAATATGCCACTAATTGATAAAGAGATGAAGGTAGTTGAAGATCTAGACCAATCATTATGATGGAAGAGTAAGTGTTGGACAAGTTAATGGAAATAAAGATAGACAAGTCTCTTGGCCCTGGTGGAACATATCACAGTGTACTAAAAGAGGTGGCAGGAGAGCAGCAGGAAGATGGGAGCGATGACCAGGGGACTGCCAGGAAGGTAAATGACTGCTTTAAAAACTTACCTCAAGTTTCGGGGCCCTCCATTTTTGTGCAGCAGGAAGAGCGGGAATGATGACCGGGAGCTGCTGGGAAGGTAAGAGCCTGCTTTAAAAGCTTACCTCATCAATAGGTGGTGTGCACGTTGAGCAGGGGCAGACATAGGATTGCTGAGTAAGTGAAGTAATATATTTGGGTGGTAGCATTACCTGGAACGCTAATTTGGTAGTGTCTCCCACCTCTAACCAAAAAAAGAGAGTTCTGTGTGCTGGATAGGTTAGGTAGCTAGTTTTTATTTTTTTTTATTTTTGAATAGACTCTTTGGAAATTTAGAATAGTGGGAATTGAGTTGAGGGCAGTTGAATGTTCTTCCTGCAGTATGTGGGAGGTAAGGGTCACCACTAGTGTCTCTGCTGACTTCATCTGTGAGAAGTGTACCCAACTCAAGCTTATCAAAAACCATATTTGGGAACTGGAGCTGGAGGTGGATGAATTTTGGATCGTTCAGGAGGCAGAGGACGTTATTGAGGAGTTAGAGGGAGGTAGTCACACCTCAGGTATAAGAAAAATGCAGATGGGTTACAGTCAGGGGATGGAAAGAGAACTGGCAGGCTGTGCAGGGATCCCATGTGGCTGTTCCCCTCAATAAAAAGTATACCATTTTGGATACTGTTGGGGGGGGGGGGGGACTTACCAAGGTGAGCAATGGGGCACAGATCTCTGTCCCTGTTGCTCAGAAGGGAAGGGAGGAGAGGAGCAGAGCATTAGCCATTTGGGACTCCATAGTTAGGGGACAGAAAGTCTCTGTGGGAACGAGAGTGACTCACGATTGATGTGTTGCCTCCCATGTGCCTGGGTTTTTGATGTCTCAGATCATGTTTTCAGGATCCTTGAGGCAGAGGGAGAACAACCCCAAGTCGTTGTCCACATAGGCACCAATGACATAGGTCAGAAAGGGATAGGAATTCAATGCAGAAATTCAGGGAGCTAGTTTGGAAACTTAGAACTAGAACAAACATAGTTGTTATCTTTGGTATGTGACCCATGCCACGTACTAGTGAGGCAAGGAATAGGGAGAGAGAGAAGTTGAAAACGTTGCTATAGGAATGATGCAAGACAGAGAGTTTCGGATAGCCAGGAGAATGGGACTCATTCTGAGGTCAGTCGGACCTCTATAAACAAGATGGTCTACACCTGAACCAATATAATGGGGGGAGGGTTTAAACTAATTCAACAGGGGGATGGGAACATAAATTGTAGTTCCAGTGTCCAGAAGATTGAAAATACTGAGGTCAGAAATAAGGTTTCAAGGTTGAAAGAGCACAATAGCATGTGTGAGAAGATTTGTAGCTCAGGTGCTCATTGTTGTGGTTCTGTTTGCCGAGCTGGGTATTTGTGTTGCAGACATTTCGTCCCCTGTCTAGGTGACATCCTCGGAGCTTGGGAGTCTCCTGTGTCGTCTTCTCCGGCATTTATCGTGGTTTGTCTCTGCCGCTGTCCGCTGCAGTGGCCGGTATTTTGGGTCCAGGTCGATGTGTTTGTTGATAGAATCTGTGGATGAGTGCCATGCCTCTAGGAATTCCCTAGCTGTTCTCTGTTTGGCTTGTCCTATAATATTAGTGTTGCCCCAGTCGAACTCATGTTGCTTGTCATCTGCGTGTGTGGCTACTAAGGATAGCTGGTCATGTCGTTTCGTGGCTAGTTGATGTTCATGGATACGGATCGTTAGCTGTCTTCCTGTTTGTCCTATGTAGTGTTTTGTGCAGTCCTTGCATGGGATTTTGTACACTATGTTGGTTTTGCTCATGCTGGGTATCGGGTCCTTTGTCCGGGTGAGATGTTGTTTGAGAGTGGATGTTGGTTTGTGTGCTGTTATGAGTCCTAGTGGTCGTAGTAGTCTGGCTGTCAGTTCAGAAATGTTCTTGCTGTATGGTAACGTGGCTAGTCCTTTGGGGTGTGGCATGTCCTTATTCCATTGTCTTTCTCTTAGACATCCGTTGATGAAATTGAGGGGGTATCCGTTTTTGGCGAATACATTGTATTCCTCTTTTTGCACTTCTGGTATGCTGTAGTGTGTTGTGGCCCTTTTGAACAGTGTCTTGAGCACAACAGCAAGCAGCCTCAAGTCCCTCAGCCTTTCCTCATAAGACCTCCCTTCCATCCCAGGCAATATCCTAGCAAATCTCCTCTGAATCCTTTTCAACACTTCCACATCCTTTGTATAATGCAGTAACCAGAACTGTATGCAATACTCCAGGAGCGGCCGCACCAGAGTTTTGTTCAATTGCAGCATGACCTCATGGTCCTGAAACTTAATCACTCTACTATTAAAAGCTAATGCACCGTAGCCCTTCTGAACAACCCTATCAACCTGGGTGGCAACTCTCAGGGATCAATGCACATGGACACTGAGATGTCTCTGCTCATCCATACTACCAAGAATCTTACCATTCACCAAGTATTCTGTATTCCAGTTACTCCTTCCAAAGTGAATCACCTCACACTTTTTCTGCATTAAATTCCATTTGCCTCCTCTCAGCCAAGCTGTGCAGCTTATCTATGTCACTCTGTAACCGACAACATCCTTCAGCACAATCCACATCTCTACCAACCTGCGTGTCATCTGTAAATTTACTAACACATCCTTCTAGAACATAGAACATAGAACAATACAGCACAGAACAGGCCCTTCGGCCCACGATGTTGTGCCGAACTTCTAACCTAGCTTAAGTACCCATCCATGTACCTGTCCAAATGCCGCTTAAAGGTCGCCAATGATTCCGACTCCACCACTCCCACGGGCAGCGCATTCCATGCCCCCACCACTCTCTGGGTAAAGAACCCACCCCTGACATCTCCCCTATACCTTCCACCCTTCACCGTAAATTTATGTCCCCTTGTAACACTCTGATGTACCCGGGGAAAAAGTTTCTGACCGTCTACTCTATCTATTCCTCTGATCATCTTATAAACCTCTATCAAGTCACCCCTCATCCTTCGCCGTTCCAACGAGAAAAGGCCGAGAACTCTCAACCGATCCTCGTACGACTTCCTCTCCATTCCAGGCAACATCCTGGTAAATCTTCTCTGCACCCCCTCCAAAGCTTCCACATCTTTCCTAAAGTGAAGCGACCAGAACTGCACACAGTACTCCAAATGTGACCTAACCAA
>NC_057736.1:49845514-49853806 GCF_004010195.1 Chiloscyllium plagiosum | reverse complement strand
CCACCCCTCTTCCTACCTGTGTCGTTGGTGCCAATGTGTACCACGACTTCTGGCTGCACACCCTCCCCTTAAGGATTCTGAAGACACGGTCTGAGATGTCTCGGGCCCTCGCACCCGGGAGGCAACAAACCATCCGTGAGTCTCGCCCATGTCCACAGAACCGCCTGTCCGTCCCTCTAACTAGAGAGTCCCCTATAACTAGCGCTCTCCTCCTCTCCCCCTTTCCCTTCTGAGTCTCAGAGCCACAGACCCCTTCACTGCAGCTTACACCTGCAACGCTGTCCCGTCTATGCCGTCATATGTAAAAATGCCTAACAACTGTGGACTCAAAACAGATCTTTGTGGTGCCCACTAGTAACTAAACTCCAGTTGGAATATTTTCCATCAACCATCACCCTTTGCCTTCTTTCAGCTTACTAAATTCTGATCCAAACCACTAAATCACCCTCAATCCCATACCTCCACATTTTGTGCAATAGCCTACCATGGAGAACCTTATCAAACACTTCACTGAAATCCACATACACCACATCAACCACTTTACCCTCATCCACCTGTATGGACACCTTCTCAAAGAACTCAATGAAGTTTGTGAGTCCGTGTACATAGATTGCATAAAGATGCCAACCAAGTTGATAGGGTTATCAAAAAGGCATATGGTGTGTTAGCTTTTATTGGTAGAGGGTCTGAATTTCGCAGCTATGAATGCATGCTGCAGCTATAAAAAACTCTGGTGCAGCCGCACTTGGAGAATAGCGTACAATTCTGGTCACTGCATTCGGGAGGATGTGAAAGCTTTGGAAAGGGTTTAGAGGAGATTTATAGGATATTGCCTGGTATTCAGGGAAGATCTTATGAGGAAAGGCTGAAGGACTTGAGGTTGTTTTCGTTAGAGAGAAGAAAGTTGAGAGGTGACTTAATTGAGACATATAAGATAATCAGAGAGTTTGATAGGGTGGACAATGAGAGCCTTTTTTGTCGGATGGGGGTGGATAGCATGAGGGGACATAGCTTTAAATTGAGGGGTGATTGACATAGGACAAATGTCAGAGGTACTTTCTTTACTCAGAGAATAATAGAGACGTGGAATGCACTGCCTGCGATAGTGGTAGACTCACCAAACTTTAAGGGCATTTAAATGGTTATTGAATAAACATATGGATGAAAATGAAATAGTGTAGGTTAGATTTGTTCCACAGGTCTGCACCAAATCAAGGGCCAAAGGGTGGTAATGCTCTCTAATGTTTGATGTTCTATGTAAGCAGTAAGTACACTTCTGGTAATTTTCCAAAATTCGCTGGACTCTGGGGCAATTCTAGCAGATTGGAAAACAGCAAATATTACACTACTGTTTAACTAGGGAGGTAGACAAATGATTGCAAATTATAGACTGGTTAGCTTAACTCCTGTAGTGTGGAAGATGCTTCAGTCTGTTATCAAGGAAGAAATAGCAAGGCATCCAGATAGAAATTGGCTGATAGGGCAGATGCAGAATGGGTTCATGAAAAGCAGGTCATGCTTAAATAATCTTTTGGAATTCTATGAAGACATTATGTAGATATGGTGTACCTCGATTTCCAAAAGGCCTTCAATAAGGTGCCACACAAGAGGTTGCTGCATAAGATAAAGATGCATGGTGTTACGGATCATATATTAGCATTAGAGGATTGGTTAACCAACAGGAAGCAAAGAGTGGGGATAAATGAGTGCTATTCTGGTTGGGCAATCAGTAACTAATGGTGTGCTTCAGGGATTGGTGTTGGGACTGCAATTATTCATAATTTATATAGATGATTTGGCACTGGGGACCACATGCTGTGTGGCAACGTTTGCATATAACAATAAGATCAGTGGTAGATCAAAGTGTGCAGAGGATTGTGAAACTTTCCAGAGGAAGATAGATAATTTAAGTGAGTGAGCAAAGATCTGGCAGATGGAATACTATGTTAATAAATGTGAAGTCTTCCATTTGTGTAGGAATAATAGTAAAAAGGATTATTACTTGAATAGTAAAATATTGCAGCATGTTGCTTTGCAGAGGAACCAGGGTGGTCTTGTACATGAATCACAGAAGGTTGGTCTGCAGGTACAGCAAGTAAATAGGAAGGCAAGTGGAATTTTGTCCTTCACTGCTAAAGGGATTGAGTTTAAAAGCAGGGAGGTTATGTTGCAGCTGTCCAAGGTGGTGGTGAGGCCAAACCTGGAATACTGCATGCAGTTTTGGTCTCTTTACTTTCGAAACGATTTACTGGCACTGGAGGGGGTGCAGAGGAGGTTCATTAGGTTGATTCCAGAGTTGAGCGGGTTGATTTATGACGTGAGACTGAATAGATTGGGATTATATCCATGGGAATTTAGAAAAATGAAGGGGATCTTATAGAAACATATAAAATTATGAAAGGAATAGATAAAATAGTAATGGAGAGGGTGCTTCCACTGACAGGTGAAA
Source organism: Chiloscyllium plagiosum (assembly GCF_004010195.1). Taxonomy (NCBI): domain Eukaryota; kingdom Metazoa; phylum Chordata; class Chondrichthyes; order Orectolobiformes; family Hemiscylliidae; genus Chiloscyllium; species Chiloscyllium plagiosum. Next base: position 49,851,357 of record NC_057736.1, on the reverse strand, counting down.
CTAGGACAACAGGACATAACCTCAAGATTAGGAGAAGTAGATTTAGGACTGAGTTGATAAGGAACTTCTTCACCCATCAGGTTGTAAATCTATGGATTTCCTTGCCCAGTGAAGTAGCTGATGCTCCTTCAGTGAACATTTTTAAATGGACGTTAGTGGTCTGATCAATACGTTTGCAGATGGCACGAAGTTTGGTGGAGTAGCAGAAAGCATAGGGCACTGTCAAAGAATACAGGAGAATTCAGATAGACTGAAGAGTTGGGCGGAGAGGTGGGAGATGGCATTCAATCCAGGCAAATGTAAGGTGATGCATTTTGGAAGGTCTAATTCCAGGGCAAACTATGCTGTAAATGGAAGTGCATTGGGAAAAGTTGATGAGCAGAGAGATCTGTGAGTTCAGGTCTATTGTACCCTGAAGGTGGCTGCATAGGTCGATAGAGTGGTCAAGAAGGCATATGGTATGCTTACCTTCATCAGATGGGATATTGAGTATAAGAGTATAAGGTCATGTTAAAATTGTACAAGACTTTGCTTTGGATGCATTTCGATTAGATTAGATTATATTACTTACAGTGTGGAAACAGGCTCTTCGGCCCAACAAGTCCACACCGACCCACTGAAGTGCAACCACCCAGATCCATTCCTCTACATTTAGCATGGCCAATTCACCTGACCTGCACATTTTGGACTGTGGGAGGAAACCGAAGCACCCGGAGGAAACCCACGCGGACACGGGGAGAATGTGCAAATTCCACACAGACAGTTGCCTGGGTCTCTGGTGCTGTGAGGCAGCAGTGCTAACCACTGTGCCACTGTGCTGCCCACTGTGCACAGTTCTGCTCACCACATTACCAAAAGGATGTGGATGCTTTGGAGAGAGTGCAGAGAAGGTTTACCAGGATGTTGCCTGTTATGGAAGGTGCTAGTATGAAGAGAGGTTGAGTAGGTTTGGATTGTTTTCATTAGAAAAAGGAGATGGGGGGTCCTGATTGAGACTTACAAAATCATGAAGGTGGATAGAGATAAGCTTTTTCTCAGGGTGAGGAATTCAATAACAAGAGGTCACACGTTCAAGGTGAGAGGAGATAAGTTTAAGGGACATACATGGAGAAAGTACTTTACACAGAGGGTGGTAGGTGCCAACACATTGCAAGCTGAGGTAATAGAGGCAGGCATGTTAGATTCATTTAAGGTGCATCTGGACAGATGCATGAGTAGGTGGGGAGCAGCGGGATACAGATGCTTAGGAATTGGGCGATAAGTTTAGACAGTGGATTTGGATCGGCTCAGGCTTGGAGGGCCAAACAGCCTGTTCCTGGGCTGTAAATTTTCTTTGTTCTTTGTTCTAAAGTTAAGATAGAAATTATTTTTGAACAATAAAGGAATTAAGTCATACATGAGAGGACAGGTAAGTGGAGCTGAGTCCATGAAAAGATCACCCACGATCTTATTCAATGGCGGAGCAGGCTGGAAGGATGCCTGCTTCTAGTTCTTCTGTTCTTTATGAAAGAAGCCATTCAACCCATTGCACCCATACCAACTGTCTGAAGAGCATCCCATCAAAATCCACCCCCATGGAGTATCCCCATTACTCCGCATTTACAAAGCATGACTAGTCCACATCCCTGGACACTATCGACAATTTAACATATTCAATTCAAATAACCAGCACATCTCTGGAGTATTATAGGAAACCAAAGTACCCAAAGGAAACCCAAACAGGCATGGTGTAAAAACATTTTAATATTTTCATTCATTTTTGATGAATTTTTATTTCTTCTGTGTATGAATTTCTGTGTTGCTTTCAATGCATTTTTGAATTGTTTCTCAGTCTTCCAATATAAGTGATTAGAATATTCAACATTTCTTTGTCATTGACTCACGTTTTTTTCACTGGTATAACATTCAAGATCCCATCACAAAGATATAATTACATATCATGATTTCACTTTCACTGTGCATCACATATAGGTTCTGTACATCATCTTGTCTGAAGTCTTGCTCTTTCTATTACAGCTAATCTGGCAGTGATTGTCATCCTTTCTCGAAGAAGATGCGGCCTTTCTGGATGTATTATCTATTACCTGGTGTCCATGGCAGTAACGGATCTCATGCTCATAGTCACAGCTGTAATACTAAATCGGATCGCTGGGATTTATTTCCCATCCAGCTTCCTGTTTATCACCCCAGTATGCAGCCTCCGCTTGGCCTTTAATTTTGCAGCTATTGATAGCTCTGCCTGGTTTACAGTTGCTTTCACCTTTGATAGATTTGTGGCTATTTGTTGCCAGAAGCTGAAAATGAAATATTGCACTGAGAAGATGGCAGTGCGTGTGATCGGAATCGTGTCCGCACTGACCTGTTTAAAAAATGTCTTTGTGTATTTTATATATGAACCTCTGTACATAATTAACAATATACCTTGGTTTTGTAGTGCAAAATTAGCATTTTACACTTCGCCAGCTTGGGCTGCATATGACTGGATGCGGCCTATTGTAACTCCTTGTCTCCCCTTTATTCTGATTTTACTACTGAATATTCTGACTGTCAGACACATCCTCGTGGCCAATAGAGCCCGCAGGCGACTTCGGGTCCAGAACAATGGAGAAACGCAGCATGACTCAGAAATGGAAAAACGGAGAAAATCAATTGTTTTACTTTTTACCATCTCGGGCACTTTTATCCTGTTGTATTTGCTATTCATAATAACGATCATCTACGTCCGAGTTGCGAAAATTGCCTACTTCTCTGGTTCTGATGACAACGAAGCAAAATTTGTTCTTGAAGAAACCGGATTTATGCTTCTCTTCTTGACTTCGTGCGTCAATCCATTCATTTATGCCGGGACCCAAAGTAAAATCAGGGATGAATTAAAGAATGGACTGAAATATCCTCTGAGAGTATTCATTCAAATATTCCAAAGTTGAAGATAAGAAAGTCGTTATTATTTGTAGATTATTGTTCAACATGTACATCAACTATATATGTTATCAAGTAGTTGGCTTTCAATCTTCATACCTGATGAAGAGCTTATCCTGCTCCTTGGATGCTACCTGATCAACTATGCTTTTCCTGCACCACACTCTTTGACTTTTAAACTCACACTTTGGATAAAGATTAAGAATGAATAGGGAATGCTGCACCCTCCCACATTTCATGAACTTTAATATTCTCAGTTAATTTCCAAATTTCTAAGGCATGATTGTTCAGACCTGATCCTTTCCTTTTAGCAAAGTGGAAAGGTAGGCCACAATGAGCTGTAATTGGATTTTGTTGAGTAAGACAGACAAGACTTGATTGATTGATTGATTGAAGGAAAGAAGGATTACTGAATCAAATAATGGACTAATTGATAGATTGAATTATTGATATTTATGATTATTTATTGGTTTGTCCACGTAAGTATTTATTCATTCATAGGTTGCGGGATTTAATGAAAAAGACCGCACTTTACTTTTTGAGTTAGAATTCGTTCGACCTGAGCAATGCCCTGCCTCATATTCACCTGCCTTTTGAATATATGTAAGAAATCTAAGCTCTTCTTTCCATTAAAATCCTCTGTGACCTTCATCATAACTTCATGAAGAACTGCCTCTGCCTGTTTCTGCTCCTGTATTTTATCTGTGCTGCACTCACCTGATTGTAGATCTATTATTACATCGATAACACTCTTGCCTTGAGGGGACCGATGAGCTGGAAAAATCATGGGAACTATGCAATATGCAGTTTAAGAGCTCTTACTCTAAAGAAGCAAGTGAGTGTTCCAGAAAATCAATTTAAGCTGCAGTGACACACATATGAGCACTTTCACTTTTAACTCACAATGTATCTCTCCAGCTTATCCATTAGGTAATGCATTCTCTTGGGACTTCACTGATCGTTAGTAAATGATCCTGCCATATTTCCTTTCTTTTCAGCCACAGTGCCATTTCCTTCACAAATGTGAGGATGACCATGAATTACACGATTCCTCCAATTTTTGGCTTTCTACTGTGTTTTAACTCCCTTTTCGAGTTAGCACACCTGTTAAACATATACGAATACAAGCGCGCAGACAGAAACACACACTCTTTCATACACATACACGTGCATGCTCATGCACACGCACACATACACTCACGCACGCACACATATATGTGCACACACAATACACACACTCATATATACACATACACACATACTCACGCACATGCACACACAAACACCCACACGTTCATGAAGTGATACATCATGGTGCAAAGGGCCATGCCTCTGCACATCCTCTCGGTACTGACAGCGCATGAATCACTGATAACTCCACACTGAAAAGTGAATCTCACACTGCTCTGACAAATAATGCTTATATCATCTGGGTCAATCCCGGCCGATCAGATCACGCCTTTCATCAAATTAAAGACTGCAATTTTAAAATTGCGCTCTCACTGAACAGATCGCTTTTTGAATTCAGCAGCCATTTACGCATGTGAAAATATAACACAGTTTCTCCTCTTTGTCCTGAAGAAGGGTTACACCCACTAACATCGACTTCTGCAGCTCTTGATGCTGCCTGGCTTGCTGTGTTTTTCCAGCCTCTTGCCTGTCTCCTATCACTGAGCAGGCGGGTTTCGATGTTCGTATTGGTGAAATAATCTCAGTTTCCGAACTTGACAGAGCAGTGAACCTTTAGGGACTGCTGCAGCGGGAAGCAGATTGTTTTAACACACATCACTATGTCAAGAAAAATCTGTCTTTTATCATTCAACTTTCTCTGTTGTTAGTTAACGCTGCTGCCTTTGAAAATGACGGTACCTGGCCTTTGCTTTTGGCAACTTGTGGATTTCAACAGTTTCCTTATTTCCCCTCCTCCCCACATTATCCCAGTCCCAAGCCTCCAATTTGGCACCGCCCTCGTGACCTGTCCATCACCTTTCCCATGATTGCGCTCCACCTTCCTCTCCGACCTATCACCTTCTCCCTCATCTTCATCTGCCCATCGAATTTTCAGCTACCTTCACACCCCCCACTTCCCCACCTATCCCTCCAATTTATTTTTCAGCTGCCCGGCCCACAAGCCTCACTCCTGAATGAATGCCCAAAACATCCTGTCTCCTGCTCCTCGGATGTTGCCTGATCTGCTATGCTTTTCCTGCACCACAATTGTCAAGGCCTGGGAATTTCGAAAATCCCAGGGTAGGGGGGAGCTTTATTCTGTATCTAACACCATTCTCTAACTGTCCTTCAGTCTTTTATTGAAGCGATGTAGACACAGCTTTACTCTGTACCTGACGTCATGTTCTGACGTTCTGGGAATATTTGATGGGAACAAGAGAGATGAAACCTCAATTTATATCTAACCTTATGCTAAACCTGTCCTGAGATTGATGGGGATAGTGTTAAGGGAGACATTAATCTGTATCTAAAACTGTGCTTCAGTTGATCTGGACAGGGTGGTGTGTGATTTAATGAATATATAACTCCATATTGAACATGGGATGGAAATTTGAACAGGGCTTCACTCATCAAACAGTACTGTGTCTGTCCTGGGGGTGTTTCATGGGGACAATGTCACTGATTTAATCAATATCGAACCCAATGGTCAGCAAGGCTTGTGTATTTGACAATGGCTTGTGTAGTATAGTCTTTACTCTGCATGTAAACTTGTGTGATAATTGTCTTGGAAGGGAAAGCACAAGGGGACATAAGCTTTAAATTGAGGGGTGGTAGATATAGGACAGGTATCAGAGGTAGTTTCTTTACTCAGACAGTGGTCTATTGGAACTGGTCCTCCTGGGAGCAGATGCGGCAGAGACGAAGGAATTGGGAATATGGGGTGGTGTTTTTACAGGGGGCAGGGTGGGAGGAGG
>NC_057736.1:49840292-49844384 GCF_004010195.1 Chiloscyllium plagiosum | reverse complement strand
CCACCTAGTCTCAGTCCCAACCCTCGAACTCAGCACCACCTTCCTAACCTGCAATCTTCTTCCTGATCTCTCCGCCCCACCCCCACTCCGGCCTATCACCCTCACCTTATCACCCACACCTTAACCTCCTTCCACCTATCGCATTTCCAACGCCCCTTCCCCAAGTCCCTTCTCCATACCTTTTATCTTAGTCTGCTTGGCAGATTTCCCTCATTCCTGAAGAAGGGCTCATGCCCGAAACGTCAATTCTCCTGCTCTTTGGATGCAGCCTGACCTGCTGCGCTTTTCCAGCAACACATTTTCAGCTCTGATATCCAGCATCTACAGTCGTCACTTTCTCCTAGAGGAATCTAACAGTGGTGCACCAATCATGGGAATGTTTGATGAAGACATTGTAGGGAGAGATTTTTTTTTGTTTAAAATAGTAGCAGAAGCTCTACTCTGTCTCTAACCCAGTCACATCCCTGTGGAGGGTATTTTTTTGATGGAGCCAATATGGAGGTTGCTTTATTTTCATTTCATTTTCTGTTTAAAACAATAGTAGGAACACAATACTGTATCTAACCCCTTGCTTCTCTATTCTGGGAGCGTGTATTGGGGCCAATGTTGAAGGAGCTTCACTTTCATTTTAAAAGAGTAGAGCAAGATTTGCTCTCGATATATACTGTGCAATTCTTGTAATGTGAATTTTTGTTGGAGACAGTGTGTGGTGTAATTTAATGAATATCTAACTCCATATTGAAAGTCATCTGGGAATTTGAAATGGGCAAGATTAGAAAGAATTTTACCCTATATCGAAACATGTGCTGTACTTGTTGTGGAGTGTTTGATGGGCACAGTGATGAGGGAGATTTATTTACCGTCTGATTTTACTTGAAAAGAGGAGACTTACTCAGTATCTTACCATTTGCTGTCTATGATCTGGGAGTATTTGATAGAGAACACTGTAGATGGACATTTAATTCGGATCTAACCCCATTCTGCACTGAGCCAGAGACTGCTTGATACTGGCAGTAAAGAGGGAGGTTTACTCTGTGCTTAATCTCACGTTGTACCTGTCCTGAAACTGTCTGATGGGGATACTTTGGAGTGGGATTTATTGTATATCTAACGTCATGCTGAAACTGTCTTTTAGCATTTGACGAGGACTGTGCAGAATGAGTTTTAACCTGTGATTAATGTTGTGATTAATTTAGTACTGTAGGACAGTTTAGGTGTTCTGTGTCCTGTGAGAGTTTGATGGGACTGATTGGGGGCTGATTTAATCAATATCCAACTCCATGATTGACGTGGCCTGGAAATTAGAAAAATGTTGATGTGGTGGGCCATTTACTTTGTAGCTGACCTCATGCCGTGGCTGAAAAGAGTGTTGCTGGAAAAGCATAGCAGATCAGGCAGCATCTGAGGAGCAGACGAGTCGATGTTTCGGGCATAAACCCTCCAACAGGAATATGGATGGGGAAGGGGGCTGAGAGATAAATAAGGTCATGAGGTTTGGCTGGAGGGAATATAGATGGGAAGGCGATAGGTGGATGTAGGTTGGCCGATGACTGTGGTAGTTTAGTGAGGAGGGTGGAACGGATAGGTGGGGAGGAAGATGGACAGGGATGAAGTAGGTCGAGGTGAGATTTGGAAGCTCGTGAAGTTGAGGTGTGGTCGAAGTGTCCCAATGAGGTATTCTTCCACCAGTTGGTGGGTGGCTTTGAGTTGGCTGTGGAGGAGGTCCAGGATTTGCATGTCCTTGGGGGAGTGGGAGGAGGTGCTCAGCCACAGGGTAGTGGGGTTGTTTGATGCTTGTATCCCAGAGATGTTCCCTGAAATGCTGCATGAATTGGCATCCTGTCACCCCGAGAGTAATGGACACAGTAGATGAGGTGAATGGATGTGCAGGTAAATCTCTGCTGGATGTGAAATGAATCTTTGGGGCTTTGGATAGAAGTGAGGGGAGAGATGTGGGTGGAGGTTTTACACCTCTTGTGGTGGCAAGGGAAGGTACCAGAAGTGACGGGTGGGTTGGTGGGGGTCATGGATCTAACGAGAGAGTCACAGAGGAAATGGACTCTGCGGAGCTCAGATAGGGTTGAGGATGAAAGTATATCTTTGATGGTGGATACTGACTGTAGGTGGTGGAAATGACAGAGGATAATTCGCTGTGTCTGAAGACTTGTGGGGTGGAATTTGAGGGGGTTTCTATCCTTGTTGCAGATGGGAGAGGTTGGGTTTTGAGGGTGGGGGTGCGGGAAGTGGAGGAGACTGCAGGGCATTTTTGATCACACGGGAGGGGAAATTGCAGTCCTTGAAATAGGACACCATCTGGGACATCCTGGAGTTGAATTTAGAGAAAGTGAGGACTGCAGATGCTGGAGATCAGAGTTGAGAGTGTGATGCTGGAAAAGCACAGGAGGCCAGGCAGCATCCGAGGAGCAGGAGAATTAACGTTTCGGCAAAAGCCCTCGTCAATGTCGATTCTCCTGTGCCTCAGATGCTGCCTGACCTGCTGTGCGTTTCCAGCACCACACTCTCGACTCTGGAGTTGAATTCATCCCCCTGGGAGCAGAAACATTGGAGGCAGAGGAATTGGGAGTAAGGGATCACGTTTTTACTTTCTCCCATGCTGTAGCTGTCCTTCATTGGTTGATGGGAACAGTGTCGTATCTCATTTAATGACTATCAAGCACAATGCTAAACATAGTCTGGAAATTTTAAAAGGGTTAATGTAGACGTGGATTTGTTTTGTATGGAAACCTGTACAGTTGTTTTTCCTGGACTGATGGTGGGGACAGTGCAGAGTTATTCTGTATCTAACCCTTTGCTATACCTGTCACATTTGTCTGGCTTCACTGACGCTCATTAGGAGCAATGTGTACTGTCTACAAGTTGCACTGCAGAAATTTACCAAGGCTCCTTATACAGCACCTTTCAAACTCATGGCCATCAAGAAGGGCAAGAACAGATTCATAGGAACACCAATAGGTTCAGTCCTATTCCAAACCATCCACTATCCTGATTTGGAAATACGCCACCATTGATTTCAAGACTCTCACTCATCACGTTGTAACTCTTCCAATTGCATATGGATGACAAGAATTCAAGAAGAAAACTTACCAACACCTTCACAATGGAAACGAGGGAATGGGAAATGATTACTGGCTAACCAGCGAATGAATTAAAGTTTAAACATTGTCTAAACATGACCAATGTTGGACACGGAGGTTTCAGTTTCACGAGCACAGGTTAATTTGGTCCAATCAGTACTGTGCTTGTTGTGAAGAACGGAAGGGATATATTTATATTATTTAGCTGTAAGACTTGGGCGTCACTGGCTGACCAGCATTGATAGCCCATCCCTCTTTACCCTTCAGAAGGTGGTGCTGAGCTGCCTTCTTGAATCGCTAAAGTCCACTTGCTGTGAGTTACCCACAATGCTGGTAGGGAGGGAATTCCAGGATTTTGACCCAATGGCTGTGAAGGAACAGCGGTACATTTCCAAATCAGAGTGGTAAGTGGCTTGGAGGGGAACTTGCAGGTTGTGGTGTTCCCAAATACCTGCTGCCCTTGTCCTTTGAGATGGAAGTGGTCATGGGTTTGGAAGGTACTGACTAAGGATCTTTGGTGAATTCTGCAGTGCATCGTGTAGATAGTACACACTGCTGCTTTTGAGCGCCAGTGATAGAGGGATTGCATGTTTGTGGATGTGGTGCCAATCAAGCAGGATGCTTTGTCCTGGATGGTGTCAAGCTTCTTGAGTGTTGTTGGAACTGCACCCATCCAGGCAAGTGGGGAGTATTCCATCACACTCCTGACTTGTGCCTTTAGATGTGGATAGACATTGGGGTGTCAGGAGGTGAGTTATCGCCATACTAACCATAGTCTCTGCTGAAAATGTGTTGCTGGAAAAGCGCAGCAGGTCAGGCAGCATCCAAGGAACAGGAGAATCAACGTTTCGGGCATAAGCCCTTCTTCAGGAATGAGGAAAGTGTGTCCAGCAGGCTAAGATAAAAGGTAGGGAGGAAGGACTTGGGGGAGGAACGTTGGAATTGCAATAGGTGAAGGGAGGTCAAGGTGAGGGTGATAGGCCGGAGTGGGGTGGGG
>NC_057736.1:49827851-49840161 GCF_004010195.1 Chiloscyllium plagiosum | reverse complement strand
GGCGGCCTGTCTCCCCAATATAGAGGAGGCCACATTGGGTGCAGCGGATGCAATAGATGATGTGTGTGGAGGTGCAGGTGAATTTGTGGCGGATATGGAAGTCACACTTTCCTCATTCCTGAAGAAGGGCTTATGCCCGAAACGTCGATTCTCCTGTTCCTTGGATGCTGCCTAACCTGCTGCGCTTTTCCAGCAACACATTTTCAGCTCTGCTCTCCAGCAACTGCAGCCCTCACTTTCTCCTCGAAGATTTTAACCATAGTCTCTGACCTGCTCTTGTAGCCACTGTGTTTATGTGGTGAGTTCAGTTAAATCATAGAATCCATACAGTGTGGAAACAGACCCTATGGCCCAACAAGTTCACACTGACACTCTGAAGACTAACCCACCCAGAACCATTCCCCTACCCTATTACTCTACATTTACCGACTGATTAATGCACTTAACCTTCACATTTCTGAACACTATGGGCAATTTAGGACGGTCAATTCACCTAACCTGCACATCCTTGGATTGTGGGAGGAAACCAGAGCACACCCACGCAGACACGGGGAGAATGTGCAATCTCCACACAGCCAGTCACCCAAGACTGGAATCGAACCAGGGTCCCTCGTGCTGTGAGACAGCAGTGCTAACCACGCTGCCACCCTTGAGTTCAGTTTCTGGTCAATTGTAACCCTAAGTATGTTTACAGTGAGGGATTCAGTGATGGTAATACTGTTGAATCTCTTTAAATGGTCTGGCATTGTCTAGCATTTGTGTGGCACAAATGTTACTTGCTGTTTCAAACAGTCTGTCAGTCTTTCAGAGGCACGGCCTACATATCTAACATCACGCAGAAACTGACATTCACATACCACGTTACTGAGCTGTGAGAAAGACAGAAGCAGTTGTAAATGTACTCGTGTCTGACTGTGGAACATTTAGAAGAAAGTGAGGACTGCAGATGCTGGAGATCAGAGCTGAAAAATGTGTTGCTGGAAAAGCGCAGCAGGTCAGGCAGCATCCAAGGAGCAGGAGAATCGATGTTTCTGGCATAAGTCCTTCTTCAGGAACATTTAGACACAATTACAATATTGCCATTAAAATGATTGTGTGTGATTATTAGCAGACAATATTAGGATAAGGGAAAAGGATTTGTATATTGTCAAAATCCTTGCACTTCATAACGAGATCTTGAATAGTTAGCCAGATTCATTGCCCTTTATTATAAAGTCCCTTATTTTGATTTGTGCACACTGTTCTCATTATTTATTGTCATAAAATTGAGCAAAATAAATGAGTGGATTTGTGCTTATTGAACAATCAAAACTTGGATAATATAAAAAAAGTCAGAACCTTCAGAGTTGAGATATTGCAATTAATGATCACAACAATGCATAAAATTTAATCGAACTGTCAATCTCGAGTCACACATAAAGATGTTGGGTTGGGATCATACTGGCCATCAATGTAGCTGCACAATTCTGTTTGGATACCGATGTTGTGGAGCTGGCATATACTACATGTGGTTTATGAGGGATTCAATGTAAGAAGCCATGTGCAGCAGGGAGTCCATCACCTTTGTAACACCTTCATTCAAGATCGGGTCCAAGGTTACAGAGTTTAAGTGGTACAGCAAAAATCATCAGCAGAGATAAATTTGCAAGACATGGTTGTGGCGGGTCATTTATACGAATGTTGAATTACATTTGGAACAGCACTGAGCCCTGTGTCGGTCCACTGGCCAGTCTGCTCCATGCATTTCCTTGTCGTTCAGGCATGTCTCTAATTGGTGCATCACGAGGGATTGTGTAAATCACTGTCTGGGCCCAGTTTGGAAGTTCTCAGATTTAGGAGATGGTCAATGTTTTGGTGGTTGTGATGAGGCCTGGTTGCACTGTCTCTGATTCCAGGTTAGTAAATTGATGTTCAACAGATTTGTTGACTGCAATGTTGTGTGTTCACTGACCTGATAATGAATCAGCTGTTTGCTTTGTCACTAAATTGAACTATTTAATTGAATTAAAGTGTTGAAGAATTAAAGCGAAGTTAATTCTTTACTGCAGAAAATATATAAAGTGACCTGCGATATATTTCTCACAGACTAATCAAGAAACAGTCAAACATTGTCTGTAGCATAGCATTCCAAACCTATCTCATCCATGTACCTGTCTAAGTGTTTCTTAAATAGCGAAGTTGTACTTGCTTCCACCACTAACTTTGGCAGCCTGTTCCAGGTACTCAGAACCATCTGTGAGAAAACAAAATATCCCTCTGGATCCGTTTGTATCTTTCCTTTATGCACTCCTCCTTGTTTAATAATATTGTTTCTATAGAAGTGTGACCACAGTTGCACACAGCAGTCCAAATGTGGCCTCACCAATGTCCTGTACAGCTGTAACAAGACATCCTGTTTCCTATGCTTAATGCTCTGACCAATGAACGTGAGCATTCTGAAAGTTCCCTTCATTGCCCTGTCCACTTGTGACTCCATTTTCAAGAAGCCAAGAATCATAAGATCATAACAGCATTAGACATAGTAACAGAAATTAGGCCATTCAGCCCATCGAGTCTGCTCTGCCATTCAATCATGGCTGATACGTTTCTCAACCCCATTCTCCGCTTTCTACCCATAACCCTTGATACCTTGCCAATCAAGAACCTATCTATCTCCATTTTAAATATTCTCTGTGACCTTTCCTCCACAGTTTTCTGTGGCATTGAATTCCATAGATTCATCACTCTTGGTTAAAGAAGTTTCTTCTTATCTGTATTTTAAAAGGTCTTCCCTTTACTCTAAGGCTGTGCCATCTGGTCCTAGTCTCTCGTACAAATGGAGACATATTCCCAACATCTACTCTGCCCAGGCCATTCAGTAATCTGTAAGTTTCAATGAGATCTTACCTTTACCCCTCGATCTCCCCATGTCTGCGTGGGTTTCCTCCGGGTGCTCCGGTTTCCTCCCACAATCCAAAGATGTGCAGGTCAGGTGAATTGGCCATGCTAAATTGCCTGTAGTGTTAGGTAAGGGGCAAATGTAGGGGTATGGGTGGGTTGTGCTTCGGCGGGTCGGTGTGGACTTGTTGGGCCGAAGAGCCTGTTTCCACACTGTAATGTAATCTAAAATCTAATCTAATCTCTTTGTTGATAGCACACCACAGGGGCCTACCATTGACTCTATTCCTGATGAAGGGCTTTTGCCCAAAACGTCGATTTTCCTGCTCCTCAGATGTTGCCTGAAATGCTGTGCTTTTCCAGCACCACTCTAATCCAGACTCTGGTTTCCGGCATCTGCAGTCCTTGTTTTTACCTACCATTGACTGTCCAAGTTCTGCCTGGTTTACTTCACCAAATGGAACATCATGCATTTATCTAAATTAAACTCCAACTGTCATTCCTCAGCCAACTTGCCCAGTTGACCAAGATCTCACTGCATTCCCAGATAACCTTCCTCACTCTCTACTATACCACCAACCTTGGTGTCATCTGCAAACTTATAAACCATACTTTCTAAATTCTCATCCAATCATTTCTATGGATGAAAAGTCACAGTGGTCAAGGTTTGTGTAAAGATTTGTAGCTTGGGTGCTGGTTGTTTTGGTTGTGGGTATATTTGCCGAACTGGGAAGTTAATTTGCAGATGCTTTGTCCCCTGTATTTGTGACATCCTCAGTGCCTTGGAGTTTCCAGTGAAGTGCTGCTTTACTGTGTCTTCCTGCTGCTTCCTGTTGCCAGTTGTGGCTGTTTATTGCAGTGACCGTTATATTGGGTCTAGGTCAATGTGCTTGATGATGAAGTCTGTGGCTGAGTGCCATGCTTCTAGAAATTCACTGGTTGTCTAATGTTGAGATTGTCCTATGATCACTGTGCTGTCCCAGTCCAATTTGTGGTCCTTGTCATCCATGTGTATGGCTACTAGGGACAGCTGGCCATGTGTCATCAAGCACAGGTCCAATAGTTTGAGCATGCAGTCCGTGTTGATGGGTTCCCCATCATATTATCTGTTCTGTTTGTCCAGAAAGTTGGCTATTGTCTCTCTGGCTAGGATTCTGTCCTTTGGAGTGAATGGTGCAGTTATATTAAATAAGACCGTTGTGTCAACGTTTTTTAAGTTTATGTTCTTGATGTTGGCTAGGAACTCTTGTGATGATTGTATAGAGTATTTGGATCCACTAAGAAGATGTTTTTGTTGGAGTTCTTTTGCTGGATTTCATTTCTTTGTTCTTTATATGATGGTTGTCCTGGGAGTGCTGCAATGCATCTAACTGGTATATCTTTTTTGTGTAATTTGGGTAATCCGTAAAATCTTGGGGTATTGTTCCTTTCTGGTTTCAGACCTTCTCTGAAGGTCAATCCTGGTTATTAGTTTGTTTTTTTGAAGGTTCTGTGGTGTATTGTTTCCTCTATTGGTTAGCTGCGGCGTGGGGCCACACTCCCTCTGTAGGTAGGTATTCGTATCTGCAAGTAGTTTCTCTGCTTTTTGACTGTATTCAGAGTTGTCCATGATAACCAGCATTCTGCCCTTGTCCGCTGGTGCAGTAACAGGGACTTACCTCAGGAGTTGGGCCTCCATTTGCCAAGAAGTGGCACAGTGGTTAGCACTGCTGCCTCACAGCTCCAGAGACCCGGGTTCAATTCCCGCCTCAGGCGACTGACTGTGTGGAGTTTGCACATTCTCCCCGTGTCTGCGTGGGTTTCCTCCGGGTGCTCCGGTTTCCTCCCACAGTCCAAAGATGTGCAGGGTCAGGTGAATTGGCCATGCTAAATTGTCCGTAGTGTTAGGTAAGGGGTAAATGTAGGGGTATGGGTGGGTTTCGCTTCGGCGGGTCGGTGTGGACTTGTTGGGCCGAAGGGCCTGTTTCCACACTGTAATCTAATCTAATCTAAAAAAAAAAGTGCGAGGGAGGAGTGAAGGAACTTCTGGGAAGTCATATATCTGTGTGGTTGCGTTACCCGAACCTCTACTCGGGTAGTATCTCCCACCCAACCTCCTCCTCTAATCAAAAAAAGGACCTGTGGGCCAGATTGGTAAGGCAACGCATTTTTTTTATTCCTTATTTTTTCAACAGTCTCTTTGGGAATCTAGAGTAGTGGGAATGGAGGTTAGGGCAGTTGAATGTTCCTCCTGCAGAATGTGGGAGATAAGGGTCACTACAAGTGTCCCTGCTGACTACATCTGTGGGAAGTGCACCCAACTCCAGCTCCTCGAAAACCATGTTAGGGAACTGGAGCTGGAGCTGGATGAACTTCGGATCATTCGGGAGGCAGAGGGGGTTATTGAGAGGAGTTACAGGGAGGTAGTCACTCCTAAGGTACAAGAAAAAGACAAATGGGTTACAGTCAGGGGATGGAAAAGGAACCGGCAGGCACTGCAGGGATCCCCTGTGGCCATTCCCCTCAACAATAAGTATGCCATTTTGGATACTGTTAGGGAGGATGACTTACCAGGGGAAAGCAGTGGGGTACAGGGCTGTGGCACAGAGACTGTCCCTGCTGCTCAGAAGGGAAAGGGAAAGAGGCGCAGAGCAGTTGTCATTGGGGACTCCATAGTTAGGGGGACAGATAGGAGGTTCTGTGGGGACGAGAGAGACTCACGGTTGGTGTGTTTCCTTCCAGGTGCCAGAGTTCGTGGTGTCTCTGATCGTGTTTTTGAGATCCTTAAGGGGGAGGGGGAGCAGCCCCAAGTCGTGGTCCACATAGGCACCAACGACATAAGTAGGAAGAGAGATGGGGATTTAAGGCAGAAATTCAGGGAGTGAGGGTGGAAGCTTAAAGCTAGAATGAACAGTGTTGTTGTCTCTGGTTTGTTGCCCATGCCACGTGCTAGTGAGGCGAGGAACAGGGAGAGGGAGGAGTTGAACACGTGGCTACAGAGATGGTGCAGGAGGGAGGGTTTTGGATTCTTGGATAATTGGGGCTCTTTCTGTGGTAGGTGGGACCTCTACAAGCTTCATCTGAACAAGAGGGATGCCAATATCCTGGGGGGAAATTCGCTAAGGCTATTGGGGTGGGTTTAAACTAATCCAGCAGGGGGATGGGAATCAAAATTGTAGTTCGACTATAGGAAAGGTTGAGAGCCGGGAGGTCCAAAGTCAAGTTTCAGGGTTGCAAGGTGGCACCGGCAAGCCAGAAGTTGGTTTGAAGTGTGTCTACTTCAGCTCTAGGAGCATTCGGAATAAGGTGGGTGAACTTGCAGCATAGGTTGGTACCTGGGACTTTGATGTTGTGGCCATTTCGGAGACATGGTTAGAGCAGGGACAGGAATGGTTAATGCAGGTTCCAGGATTTAGATGTTTCAGTAAGGACAGAGAACATGGTAAAAGAGGGGGAGATGTGGCATTGTTGGTTAAGGACAGTATTACAGTTGCAGAAAGGATGTTTGGGACTCGTCAACTGAGGTAGTATGGGCTGAAGTTAGAAACAGGATAGGAGAAATCACCCTGTTGGGAGTTTTCTATAGGCCTCTGAATAGTTCCAGAGTTGTAGAGGAAAGGATAGCAAAGATGATTCTCGATAGGAGTGAGAGAGACAGGGTAGTTATCATGGGGGACTTCAACTTTCCAAATATTGATTGGGAACACTACAGTACGAGTACTGCAGATGGGTCAGTTTTTGTCCAGTGCGTGCAGGAGGGCTTCCTGACACAGTATGTAGACAGGCCAACAAGGGGTGAAGCCACGTTAAATTTGGTACTGGGTAATGAGCCCAGCCAGGTATTAGACTTGGAAGTAGGTGAGCACTGTGGTGATAGCGATCACAATTCTGTTATGTTTACTTTAGTGATAGAAAGGTATAGGTGTATACCACTGGCCAAGAGTTACAGCTGGGGGAAAGGCAATTATGATGCGATTAGGCAAGATTTAGGAAGCATAGGATGGAGAAGGAAACTGGAGTGGATAGGCACATTAGAAATGTGGAGCTTATTCAAGGAAAAGCTCCTGTGTGTCCTAGATAAGTATGTACTTGTTAGATAGGGAGGAAGCTGTAGAGCACGGGAGCTGTGGTTTATGAAGGCAGTGGAATCTCTGGTCAAGAGGAAGAAGAAGGCTTATGTTAGGATGAGATGTGAAGGCTCAGTTAGGGCACTTGAGGGCTACAAGGTAGCCAGGAAAGATCTAAAGAGAGGGATCAGAAGAGCCAGTAGGAGACATGAGAAGTTGTTGGCGGATAGGATCAGGGTAAACCCTAAGGCTTTCTATAGGTACTTAAGAAATAAAAGAATGACAAGAGTAAGATTAGGGCCAATCAAGAATAGTAGTGGGAAGTTGTGTGTGGAGTCAGACGAGATAGGGGAAGCACGAAATAAATATTTTTCAAAAGTATTCACTCTAGAAAATGACAATGTTGTCGAAGGAAATACTGAGATACAGGCTACTAGATGAGGTGTGATTGAGGTTCACAAGGAGGAGGTATTAGAAATCCTGCAGAGTGTGAAAATAGATAAGTCCCCTGGCCCAGATGGGATTTATCCTAGGATCCTCTGAGAAGCCAGGGAGGAGATTGCCGAGCCTTGGGCATTGATATTTCAATCGTCATTGTCCACAGGAATAGTGTCAGAAGACTGGAGGATAGCAAATGTGCTTCCCCTGTTCAAGAAGGGGAGTAGAGACAATCCTGGTAATTATAGACCAGTTGCTGGTAAAGTGTTGGAAAAGGTTATAAGAGATAGGATTTATAATCATGTAGAAAATCATGGGCGGCACGGTAGCACAGTGGCACAGTGGTTAGCACTGCTGCCTCACAGCGCCAGAGACTCGGGTTCAATTCCTGCCTCAGGCGACTGACTGTGTGGAGTTTGCACGTTCTCCCCGTGTCTGCGTGGGTTTCCTCCGGGTGCTCCGGTTTCCTCCCACAACCAATCAGGTAGATGAGAGTAAACCGGTTGATGTGGTGTATATGGATTTCAGCAAGGTGTTCGATAAGGTTTCCCACAGTAGGCTATTGTACAAAATGCGGAAGAATGGGATTGTGGGAGATATAGCAGTTTGGATCAGTAATTGGCTTGCTAAAAGAAGACAGAGGGTGGTAGTTGATGGGAAATGTTCATCCAGCAGTCCAGTTACCAGAATACTGGGTGAATGGTAAGATTCTTGGTAGTGTAGATGAGCAGAGAGATCTCGGTGTCCAGGGACACAGATCCTTGAAAGTTGCCACCTGGGTTGACAGGGTTGTTAAGAAGGCATACAATGCTTTAGCTTTTATTAATAGAGGGATCGAGTTCCAGAACCATGAGGTTATGCTGTACAAAACTCTGGTGCGGCCACACTTGAGTATTGTGTAATGTTCTGGTCACTGCATTATAAGAAGGATGTGGAAGCTTTGGAAAGGGTGCAGCGGAGATTTACTAGGATGTTGCCTGGTATGGAGGGAAGGTCTTATGAGGAAAGGCTGAGGGACTTGAGACTGTTTTCGTTAGAGAGAAGAAGGTTGAGAGGTGACTTAATAGAGACATATAAGATAATCAGAGGGTTAAGTAGGGTGGACAGGGAGAGCCTTTTTCCTAGTATGGTGACGGCGAGCACGAGGGAGCATAGCTTTAAATTGAGGGGTGATAGATATAGGACAGATGTCAGAGGTAGTTTCTTTACACAGAGAGTAGTAAGGGTATGGAATGCTTTGCCTGCAATGGTAGTAGATTCGCCAACATTAAGTACATTTAAGTCATCATTGGACAAGCATACGGACGTACATGGAATAATGTAGGTTAGATGGGCTTCAGATTGATATGATAGGTCGGCGTAACATCGAGGACCGAAGGGCCTGCACTGCACTGTAATGTTCTATGTTAAATAATAGCACATTAGTCACGCTCCAATCTTTAAGCACTTCACCTGTGACTGTCAATGATCCAAATATATCTTTGATAGATTCTATCCCACTGATAGGACAGAGTCGGGCAGAAGTGGAAGATCCTTGGTATATGGTCATTATCGTACTCAGTATTTGTGTCGTTTCCCTGTGTCAGTACGTCTCTGTGTGGACACAGTATGGAGGGTGGAAGTCCAGAGAATGTACTCCGGGTGGGTGGCTTCAATATTCATTACAAAAAGAGGCTCCACAGTATGACTGCTGTAAGGGCTGCCAGAGCTCAGAGGGACAGACTTCAAACAGATATAACAATTCACAATGAGGCATCCATAATGCGCTGTGGGCCACCACCAGCAGCAGAAACATATTCTGCATGATTTAAACAGTGTTTAACTTTACAGCCTGACATGTCAACAGTAACCATTAGGCGAGGGACCCACCCAGGTTCAGGGAAAAGGGCAGAAGGAATTGCCAGGAGCAGCACCAGCCTGACCTAGATATAAGGTGGCCTTCAGCTACAAATCAGGGCGACTTGCATGCCAAACAGCATAAGTAGCAAGTAATGCACAGAGCTAACCAATCCCACACAATCAATAGTTCGAATCTATCACTGCAGTCCTGCCACATTTAGTCGTAGAAGATAGTGGATAATGAAACATGCCCATTGCATGAAGAGGCTGCTCTTAAACAGTTAAATCCTCAGTAATGGGGGAGCCCAGCATTCCTGGGCAAAAATAAAGCTGCAACGTTTGTACCAATCTTTTACTCATACGTGAGGAACAAGAGAATGCTCAGGGAGAAGGTTGGGCCGATCAGGGCTAGCGTAAGGAACTTGTGCATGGAGTCTGAGCAGATAGGGAAGCCATAAATGAGTATTTTGCTTCAATTTTCTCTAAGGAAAAGGACCTTGTTATGAATGAGAACTTTGAGGAGCTGGGATACAGGCTTGACCAGATCAAGATTGATGAAATTGAAGTGCAGGAAATTTTGGAAAATATTAAGATTGATAAGTCCCCAGGGCCAGACCAGATTTATCCCAGGCTGCTCCGGGAAGCGAGAAAGGAGGTTGTTAAGCCACTGGTGAAGCCTCCTCACTCTGCACGGGAGTCATACAAGAGGATTGGAAGGAGATGAATGTTGTTCCTCTTTTCAAGAAGGGTAATAGGGAAATCCTTGGCAATTACACACCAGTCAGTCTTACGCCTGTGGTCAGCAAAGTTTTGGAAAGAATTCTGAGGGATAAAATTTATGACTATTTGAAAAAGCATAGCGTGATTAAAAGCAGTCAGCATGTAAGGGGCAGGTCATACCTCACAAATCTTATTGAGTTCTTTGAAGAGGTGACGAGACAGGTTGACGAAGGTCGAACAGTGGATGTGGTGTGTATATAGATTTCAGCAAGGTCGTTTAGATTACGTACAGTGTGGAAATAGGCCCTTCGACCCAACAAGACCACATCAACCCTCCAAAGAGGAGCCCACCCAGACCCCTACATTTACCCCTCACCTAACATTACAGGCAATTTAGCATGGCCAATTCACCTAACCTGCACATTTTTGGACTGTGGGAGGAAACCGAAGCACCCAGAGGAAACCCTCACAGACATGGGGAGAATGTGCAAACTCCACATGGACAGTTGCCTGAGGCGGGAATTGAACCCGTGTCTCTGGCGCTGTGAGGCAGCAGTGCTAACTACTGTGCCACCGTGACGCCCCCATGGTAGGCTCATTCATAAAGTCAGGAAGTATGGGATGCATGGAGATTTGGCTGTCTGGATTCAGAATTGGTTGGCTGACAGAAGGCAGAGAGTGGTTGTATTCTGCCTGGAGGTCAGTGTTGAGTGGTGTCCCGCAGGGCTCTGTTCTTGGGCCTCTGCTCTTCGTAGTTTTTATAAATGGTAGTAGTGATCTCAGGTTTGCTACCAGTGCCACGAGCTAGTGAGATGAGGAACAGTCAGCAAATGCAGCTTTAGACATGGCTGCCTTCGGGATGCCTTCTGAGTAAGGAGTAAATTTGCACATGACACAAAGGTTGGAGGTGTCGTCGATAGTATTGAGGATTATTGCAGGCTGCAGCGCGATGTAGACAGGATGCAGAGCTAGGCTGAGAAATGGCAGATGGAGTTCAACCTGGATAAATGCGAAGTGATGCATTTTGGAAGATTGAACTCGAATGCTGAGTATAGGATTAAAGACAGGATTTTTGGCAGCGTGGAGGAACAGAGGGATCTGGGTGTGCAAGTACATAGATCCCTCAAAGTTGCCACCCAACTAGATGGGGTTGTTAAGAAAGCATATGGTGTTTTGGCTTTCATTAACAGGGCGATAGAGTTTAAGAGCAGTGAGGCTTTGCTACACTTCTACAAGTCCTTGGTGAGACCACACTTGGAATATTGTGTCCAGTTCTAGTCGCCCTACTATAGGAAAGATAGAGAGGCTTTTGAGAGGGTTTACTAGGATGCTGCCTGGACTGGAGGGCTTGCCTTATGAAGAAAGGTTGAAAAAGCTTGCTAAGCTATTCCTGAACAGCAAGAACACTGAAATCGACCAACAATGTGATTAATGCCCAAGTATGTTCTATTCACACAAAGCAGGGCAATTTCTTGGCAGCCAGTAACTGACCCATTGTTATATAGTTACCATGTAAACATGAAGGAATGTATCAGTAATAATGTGATCAATCAGTAATAACCTGCTCAGTGATGTTCAGTTAATGTTCCATCAGGATCGCTCTGCTCCTGATCTCATTACAGCCTTAGTTCAAAAAGGTGGAACTCCAGGACGGAAGTGAGAGTAATTACTTTTAACATCCCTGCACCATTTCACAATAGAGGGCAGTGAAAAGTTATAGTTAATTGGAATCTGAGGGAAGCTCTCTACTAGTTGGAGTAATCATCAGTAAAAAACTGATTGTTGTCATTGTCAGTAATTCAAAATCTAGGACACCTCTGCAGTCATGCCTCAGGTGAGAGAGTGTCTGAGGGTCAACCATCTTCAGCTGCTTCAATGACTTTCCCTCCATCAGAAGGTGGGAATATTCATTAATTATACCATTCACCCATCTGCAGCTCCCTCCTTCATATGGTCAGATGTGATGAAGTTTGCTCGATATTTCACAATTATCATTTTCTCAGATCACAAAATCAGTCTAGATCCAAATGCAGCAAGACTTGGACAATAGCCAGGCTTGGGCTGACAAGTGACGAGTATTCTGCACAAGAAAGCTGCCAGTAATGAGAGAAACAATGAGGGATCTGGGTGTGCAAGTACATAGATCCCATAAAGTTGCCACCCAAGTGGAGACGGTTGTGAAGAAAACATATGGTGTTTTGGCTTTCATTAACAGGGGGATCGAGTTGAAGAGCTGCAACGTTTTGCTACAGCTCTACAAGTCCCTGGTGAGACCATACTTGGAATATTGTGTCCAGTTCTGGTCGCCCGACTATAGTTGAAAAGTGTGGCGCTGGAAAAACACAGCAGGCCAGGCAGCATCCGAGGAGCAGGAGAATTGACGTTTCGGG
>NC_057736.1:49789661-49827846 GCF_004010195.1 Chiloscyllium plagiosum | reverse complement strand
AGGGGAAATGAGGAAGCTGGAGAAATCTACATTCATCTCGTGTGGTTGGAGGGTTCCTAGGCGGAAGATGAGGCGCTCTTCCTCCAGGTGTCGTGCATGTCCTTGGCGGAGAGGAAGGGGGAGTTAAAGTGTTCAGCCACGGGATGGTTGGGTTGGTTTGTGCGGGTGTCCCAGAGGTGTTCCCTCAAACGTTCCGCAAGTAGGCGGCCTGTCTCCCCAATGTAGAGGAGACCACATCGGGTGCAGCGGATACAGTAAATGATGTGTGTGGAGGTGCAGGTGAATTTGCAATGGATAAGGAAGGATCCATTGGGGCCAGGGGAAGGTGCTGGGAGTGGAGGATATCAATAGCACTATCAGACAGCATTTGCTTTGTAATAGACAGGTGACAGCTCAGTGTGGGTTCTACAAGGCCCACCCAGCTTCTGCCATTATTCCAGCCTTGGTTTAAACATGGAAATAGAAGTGAATGCTAGAAGCGATGTGAGAGTATCTGCGCAAATTCCATGATCACTTGTGACCTAATGTGGCATCAAGGTGTCCCAGTGAAACAGGAGTCAATGGTGTGTAATGTGGGAAAAGAGAACTTGTGTATTTTGGAACCAAAGAACAGAATGTTATTGAAATGGAGAAAACTGCTGTAACACAAATGATTTGGGGTTCTTCTACAGGAAACACAGAAAGCTGGATTCTTAAGGGGCTTGACAAGTGAAATGCTGAGAGGATGGTTCCCGTCAAAGGTGAATCAGAGACTCATGCCAAGAGAATAGAAACACTAATTTCGGCTGAGAAGAGGAAGAATTTCTTCTCTTCGAGATTAGAATGTCCTTGGATCCCCTGACCATGGAGAGCTGTGTGGGAAGAGTATATGTGTTCATTGAAAGTTGAGATTCACAGATTTGTGCTCAATAGTAGAATCAAGGGTAACTCGGAAAGCAGATGTGAGCAATATCAGCTCAGAGATGATCCTATTGAATGGAAGAGCCTTTGGCTGAATGTCCTACTCCTGTTCCTATTTCTTATGATCTTATAGGAATCAGAGGAAGTTTCTCTGCTGGTTGGAGTGTCACCTCGCAGAGAGGAAGATGGCTGTGATTATTGGAAGTCAGTTGTTTTCAGCTTCAGTGTAAGTCAGCTGGAGTTCAATGAGCTGTGTTCCAGGTCCAACCATCTTCAGTTACTTCATCAGTGACCTTCTCTCTACATTCAGAAGTTGGAATGTTTGCTGATGAGCACACGATGTTCAGCAGGATTTTTCAATCCTCAGATACTGAAGTTGTCCATGACCAAATGCAGCAAGTTCTGGAGAATGGGAAGGCTTAGACTGACAAGTGACAAGTAACATCTGTGCCACACACTTGTGTGATAATAATGACCACCATGTACAGTGAAGAATCTAACTATCACCACTCCACATCCAATGGCATTACTATTGCTGAATGCTTTGGCACTAACATTCTGAGGTTTATCCAAGACCATACAGCAAATCATAAGCTAGGGATCCTGTAGCTCATAATGGTTCTCCTGTCTCGCCAAAGACTGTCCATGATCTCCGTGGCTCAAGTCAGGAAAGTGATGGAGCGCACCCTGATTCAATGAATGAATGCAACTTCAGATCAAAGACCAAGCAGCCAATGTGATTGGTCCCCATCCACAACCACACAACCCCTCCACCACAGACATTCAACAGCAGGTGTGACACTCATTAGACAGTGCCTTCCACACCCTTCTGGAAAGAAAAGGGCAGCTGTTTGGGAATGGTGATTATAATTCAGTTGATTCTGATATAATTATCAAAAAGGACAAAGTTAGATAAAGAGGCAGAGTGTTCATTCCAGTCAGTCTAATTTTAATAAGTTGAGAAGTGATTTTGTTAAAGTGAGCAGGAAACAGCAAGAAGATAAATCAGAATCTGAGTACTGGTAGGCATTTGGAGGGAGATTAACATGGTTTCAAGAAAATGTTTTCTCACAAAGTAAAAACAGTCAGTGAGCTAAATCTAGAGCTCGCAGAAGTCTAGGAGCACAGGCAGAAAAGGAAAGGTTATCTCAGGCAGTGGGAATTCAGTACTACAGAAAACCGCGAGGAGTGTGGAATGTGGAGAGGTGCAATCCAAGAGGAAATTAGAAAGCGAACAGAGTGTGAAATGTGGTTGGCAAGAAACATGAAATTGATGTTTAGAATTTTTTTTTCAAACCAGAGGAAGAAAATAAGTAAAGTCAGGAACATCAAGGGCAAACAATAGAAAGCATATGCAGACATAACATGTTTGCATGTGGTTCTTAATTTGGATTGAAGCTTAAAGGTGCCTCAACAGTGTGGGCTTTAATAATGAATCTGTGAGAATTATCAGAGAATCTAGTCAGATACATCTGGACAATTCAAACAGCTAATTGTATTTTGGAACATGAGATCTGGGTATCGAGACAGGACGGTAAGGATGGGAGGACCATGGATGTCAAGAGAAATTGTGAGCTTTGTCAAAAAGAAATAGCATAGGTAAGATTTAGGAGACTGAAGACAGACGTGACACTTGAAAAATATTTTTTAAAAGAAAAGGAAAAACGTAAACAAAGATATAGGAGAGCTAAAAGGAGCCATGGAATGTCTTTGGCAAACAGGATTAAGGAAAATTCCAAGCTATTTTATACATCTCTAAGTAACAAGAAGGTATCTAGTAAAAGGATGAGTCCATTCAAGGACAAAGGAGGGAAAGTATGCGTGGAGCTGAAGGAAGTGGGTGAAATCTTTAATGAATACTTTGTATATGTTTTTACAAAAGAGATTAATGTAGTGAATGGTAAGTGCAGAGAGGGATATGTTGATATTCTACAGCATTTCGATATTAAAAAATGGGGAATGTGCTGGGATTTTTGAACAGCATTAAGGTAGACAAATCAACAGGGCAGGTCGTGTCTCACAAACCTCATTGAGCTTTTTGAGAAGGTGACCAAGCAAGTAGATGAGGGTAGGGCAGTTGACGTGGTATACTTGGACTTCAGTAAAGCCTTTGATAAGGTTCCACTTGGTAGGCTGATGGAGAAAATGCAGATACATGTGATTGAGGGTGATCTAGCAGTTTAGATTAGAAACTGGCTTTCCGGAAGAAGGCAGCGAGTGGTGCTTGATGGAAAATATTCAGTCTGGAGTCCAGTTACAAGTGGTGTGCCACAATGATCTGTTTTGGGACCACTGCAGTTTGTCATTTTTATAAATGACTTAGACGCAGGCATAGGTGGATGGATTAGTAAATTTGCAGAAGACACTAAAGTCGGTGGAGTAGTGGACAGTTTGGAAGAATGTTACAGGTTGCAGGAGGATTTGGATAAACTGCAGAATTGGGCTGAGAGGCGGCAAATGGAGTTCAATGTAGCTAAATGTGAAGATATGCACTTTGGGAAGAATAACAGGATGGCAGAGTACTTGGTCAATGGAAAGATTATTGGAAGTGTGAACATTCGGAGGGATCTTGGAGTCCATGTACATAGATCCCTGAAAGTTGCCACCCAGGTGGATAGCGCTGTTAAGAAGGCATACGGTGTATTATGTTTCATTGATTGAGGGATTGAGTTCCAGAACCACAATATCATGCTGCAACTTTACAAAACGCTGGTGCGGCCACACTTGGAATATTGTGTACAGTTCTGGTCGCCCCATTACAGAAAGGATGTGGAAGCATTGTAAAAGGTGCAGAGGAGATTTAACAGGATATTGCCTGGTCTGGAGGGAAGGTCTTATGAGGAAAGGCTGAGAGACTGGAGAACAGCTAACATTGTTCTTTTGTTTCATAAAGTCAACAGCAATAATCCCAGAAATTTCAGGCTGGTGATTCTTATACTTGAAGAGATATGACTGACTTAAATTTGTAAAAATATGAGCTTATTTTCAAGAGGCAACATGGCTCTGAGTGGGAGAGATCATGTCTCACATACTCGATTTTGTTTTTTGAGCAAGTGACAAAGATGCGCAATGTGTGCATGGGGCTGGCTGTTGTCCATTTGGACTTTAGTAATTTGTCTGAGAATGTCCCTCATGGCAGTTGATTCTAATATAATTATTGTAAAGGACAAAGATAGATGAAGAGATGAAGTGTTAATTCAAGTTAATCTCTCACTTATCTCTCCACGCTTCAGGCTCTCTGCCTGTATTCCTGATGAAGGGCCGAAACATCGATTTTACTGCTCCTCGGATGCTGCCTGAACTGCTGTGCTCTTCCAGCACCACTAATCCAGAATCTGGTTTCCAGCATCTGCAGTCATTGTTTTTACCTAATTTTAATAAGCTGAGTGAATTCAAATGGGATCTGTGGTGAGATGGATACAGAGCTGCTTGATAATAGAAGACAGGCTAGCGATAGGTGTTTTTCTGACTGGAAATCTGTAACCAGTGGTGTTCTGCAGAGATCAATACTGGAACTCTTGGTGTTTATAAGATATTAAATGATCTGCAGGAGAACGTAGATAGCCTGATCAGAAATTTTCCAGATTACTCAAAGTTTGGGTTAATGTTGGATTGTGAGGATGATTTCCAGAGGACATGCTGGAGACTTGGATGGAAAAAAAGGCAGATTTAATTTAACCTGGACAATTGCGAGGTGATACAGTTTGGAAGCTGTAATGCAAAGGAGACGTATACAGGAAATGAAAGAACTGTTAGTAGCATCAACATCCAAAGGGATCGAGATGTACAGTTCCCTGAAAGTGGCAACACAAGTGAATAAGGTGGTCATAAAGGCACATGACATGCTTGCCTTCATCAACTGGGGCAGATAGTATGGAAATTGGCAAGTCATGTGGCAGCTGTATAGGAATTTAGTCCAGCTACATTTGTAATATTGCCACATCAGTAGAAGGATATGGAGGTTTTAGACAGGGTACAGATATGGTTTCCCAGGATTTTGCCTGATTTGAAGGGTATTACCTGAGAGGAGAGATTGGACAAACTTCTTTGTTTTCAATTCAACGTCAGAGGATGAGGAGTTGCCTCATAGAAGTTTACAAAGTTATGAAAGGCATAGCTAGAACGGATAGTGGGAGACTTTTTCTTCCCACGTCAGAAACATCAATTACTAGGGGGGCATAGGTTTAAAGTAAAAGTGGATAAAGTCAGAAGTATATGTGAGGAAAGTTTGTTTTTAAACACAATGGTCAAGTGCCTGGAATGCATTGATAGAGAAGGTGATAGAAGTAGATTCATAGCAAAGTTGAAGAGGTATCATGACAGAGAGATGTATATTGTTGGGAATAGAGTGATACAGACTGTGTAGAGGCAAAAGTCTTTGTTTTTGTTTTGAAAGACATGATGTGTCGGCGCAGGCTTTGTGAAGCACAGGGTGTGTTCCTGTGCTGTTCTGTTCTTTGAGATAAGATTCTAACAATATCGTGGGCGGCACGGTGGCACACTGCTGCCTCACAGTGCCAGAGACCCGGGTTCAATTCGCGACGCAGGCGACTGACTGTGTGGAGTTTGCACATTCTCCCCGTGTCTGCGTGGGTTTCCTCCGGGTGCTCCGGTTTCCTCCCACAGTCCAAAGATGTGCAGGTCAGGTGAATTGGCCATGCTAAATTGCCCATAGTGTTAGGTAAAGGGGTAAATGTAGGGGAATGGGTGGGTTGCGCTTCGGCGGGTCGGTGTGGACCTTGTTGGGCCGAAGGGCCTGTTTCCACACTGTAAGTAATCTAATCTAATCTAATATAGTAATGAGATGCTGACTGAGTGATTACTGATTATCAACAGCCATGTTGATGTACATCTTTCCTCATAAATTTGCAGCTTCATATTCCCCTCCCACTCTGGGGAAACTCAACGCTAAAAATTTGACATGAAAGTCAGAGCAAGTACCTGGTAACTCTGTCTCCCCCCACTACACCCACCAATGCTGGCTCTCCATGCCAGCCTCTCCATGCCATCACAGCACAGCTCTGATTGTGGAAGCTGTTCTTTGTGAGTTGACATGTTTCACATGGTTAACCCTTGGCCAGAGCCATGGGCCATCAACAGGGAGCGGAGGGTGGCTGCAGCTAACTTGCTCCTTTTCTGCAAAGCAAAACCACAAGGCCTCCTGAACTCAGACTGTGCAAGGTCTGTGTTATATAGGCTGTGTCATCTTGCTGTTTGCACATCTCCGCAAGTGTACTATATAATACTGCAAGAACACTGTGCTCAGAGACACACACCCAGTTCATGGATTGTACCTCTGGGCTGCTCACTGTGTATTTTAGATTATATTAGATTCCCTACAGTGTGGAAGCTTGATCTCATTGTCCACAGTCAGTCAAGGGTAGTTTCAGATATCAGTCCGGGAGTTTGGATACAGTCAGTCAGCCTCTCGTGGCTGTTAGGGTCTGGATCCTTTCCCTGTAAGGGGTGAGGAGGTGAACGTTGGTATGCCCCTGTTCCCTCTTGGCTCTTTCTGCCCTAATCTGGAATGAGAGAATTACTGAGATGTACTAAGGGAGATGGAGGTGGATGGCACAGCTGATAGTGCTGGCACAGCTGGGGGAAAGGTGGTGAGCTGTCCTGAATGAATGAATAGACAGCACAGATACCAGGCAGAGTTGGGAAGATGGACAGAGAATATGTTAGAGAGAGAGAGACTGAGAGAAGGTGCTGCATTCAGTAGTGAGAGTGTGAGAACATGATCCTTGGTGGGAGGTGGGTGCAGTAGCAGTGATAGAGTGAGGACAAAGTCACAAAGTGCAGTTGGTGGCACTTACCCTGGAAGAGTGGAGAAAGTCTCTGACCTCCATCCTATACTGCAGGGCATTCACCCAGACAGCTGGCACCTCACTGACTCAGGAGTCAACCTCAGACCAAACTGGGGCAGGGTCTCGAATTTTGCACTCCCACCCCACCCCACCGTAGGTCCTGAGGAGGCCATGTCTCATTTCTGCACCATGCCATCTACCAGAAACTCTGGTGGTTGTCCACATAGTGGGGCCTATACGTCCCCTCTCTAACATGTCCAGGGTAGCAACTTAAAGAGGTGAAACTTGCAGAACCTAACAGAGTTCTCCATATCCAGCACGGCACGGTGGTTCAGTGGTTAGCACTGCTGCCTCACAGTGCCAGGGACCCGGGTTCAACTTCGACCTCGGGTGACTGTCTGTGTGGAGTTTGCATGTTCACCCTGTGCCTGCGTGGGTTTGCTCTGGTTTCCTCCCGAAATCCAAAGATGTGCAGGTTAGGTGAATTGGCCATGCTAAATTGCCCATAGCGTGAGGTTCATTAGTCAGGGGTAAATGTAGGGGAGTAGGTCTGGGTGGGTTGCGCTTTGAAGGGTCAGTGTGGACTTGTTGGGCCAAAGGGCCTGTTTCCATACCGTAGGAAATCTAATGCTGCTACTTCTACAATGTAGGGCTGTCTGAATGAACACAACTTTCACCACATTTGACTCCCTCCTATGCTGACAGAATTCCTGATCCAAACTGAAGCCTTCTCTGCACCCAGTTTAACATTACACCATTGAGTTTCTATTGTCCCTCCTCAGTGTAACACCCAAAAAGCACAGGTCACATTTTGCTATATTTCTTCAGCAGAAAAATCGAGAGATGTATAAAATGTGAGAGGTGTTTTAATCTGCAGATCTGGCATGAATGATTCCGAAAGTGGTAGCCATTTTAGCTTTGCTCACGGCAGCCATTTCACATTAGCACAGCACTGACATTGACTTTACATTTAGGGAAATGCAAGAATAAGTTGGAATTAGGAATCCATGTCCAATTGAGTGCAGGGTAGATTCGCCAGAAAGATAGCTAAACAATAACGGTTCAATGGCAATGGAGTGAAATGAAATAAACCCAGGGTTGTACTCCTGAAGGATCAGAGGTAATGAAGGTTTTTGAGACAATAATGGAAATTCTGTGTACAGTGAGACAGGAAGGCTTCTTGCTGCTTCTGAATCTCGGACTAGGTTTGTCTGTCTAAATATCTAACAATATTCAGAAACCCTTTCAAGGACAAAATAAAATAGTATAGCCGCACGTTTTTCTACATGTGCGGATCCAGGTGAGGACAGTATAATTCCTCTTTAAAGGGCACTATTGAGTGAGATGGGTTTTTACAACAACTGCCACTCTGTTTCACTAGCAACGACCTGTGAACCCATCTCCACTCTGTTCCCCCGGCAACAGACACACACCCACTCTGTTCCACCAGGAACTGTGTGTGGTCACACTGAACACTATTCCCTAGCAATGGAAGGTGATAGGACTTGAGGATGGCAGGTATGGAGAGCGTGAGGGAAATGGGAAGGGGGCAGTATGGAGGAAAAAGTGAAAACAAGGACAGAGTGACTGAAACCCAACTGTTGACCTCAGCCCTGGTCCCCTCCCCTTCACTAAGGACCTGGACTTGAAGTGAATCTGTCTCTCTCCAGCACAGCTTCTTAAACACAAAGGCAAACAACAATAAAGTTCAATGTGCTAGATGGCACTTTTTAATGTACATTTATATTATTTACAAATTGAATTTACACATACAGTCAGTGGAATGGTGCCTTTTCTCACTAGCCCCTGAGTTGAGAGAAACTTTGAAATGTGTCCCTGTAAGCCCTGGGGCATAAGGTTGGACAAACCAGCACTACCCCAGTCTGTTACCATAGCAACAGTCTGAAGTATTGAACTAAAATGAGAAAATTTTGAATGGATTGATTAATGAGTGAATTTGATTGATTGATAAGCTTGGGTAAAGGGATATATCAGCACATTCTTCAGCTGCTGTCTGAACTTAGTCTGGGTCACAGCATAAATCACGATTTTTGTGCAGCAGCTGAGGAGCTGCAGCATTAGATTAGATTAGATTACTTACAGTGTGGAGCCAGGCCCTTCGGCCCAACAAGTCCACACTGCCCCGCCGAAGCGCAACCCACCCATACCCCTACATCTACCCCTTAACCTAACACTACTGGCAATTTAGTATGGCCAATTCACCTGACCTGCACATCTTTGGACTGTGGGAGGAAACCGGAGCACCTGGAGGAAATCCACGCAGACACAGGGAGAATGTGCAAACTCCACACGGTCAGTTGCCTGAGGCGGGAAGCATGAAGCCCAATTCCCGCACAAACCAGTCTAGAAACACAGATGAAGAACCAATCAAATACATCTGGTACCATATAGAATATACCATTAATGTTGACCATAACAGGATGAAATTGCCCGATATTACAAAGAGTAAAATTATGGATTTGTTTTCAATTTTGCATTTTTGTATCACACTGACCGTCCCCACTGGTGTGAGCCCGGAGCCTTCTGCGGGCTCTTGATGGTCACTAAAATGTGTCTGACAGTGAGCACATTGAACAGCAGAATCAGGATAAATGGGAAACCTGGGGTGAGAATGTGGTGGAGGAACTCAATTGAGACCCAGACAGGAGAGTGATTAACACCGATTGTTATATTACAAAACCAGGGAGAGTTCACCAGTAGATAATGAGCTCTGAACATAAAGTACCAGAAAATGTTCTTTAAACAGCTCAGCACAGTCACTGTTCCCAGAACGACAGCTGCCGTTTTCTCACTGCAATATTTAGTTTTCAGCTTTTGGCAACAAATGGCCACAAATCGATCAAAGGTGAAAGTGACAGTGAACCAAACAGAACAGTCAGTGGCTGCATAAAGCAGGACGGCATGGATATTACACATAGGGATGGACTTCAGGAAATAAAACTGCTCCCAATAAGCAATAGGAATGTGTCTCAATATCAGGTCGAGGATAATAAGCAGTAGATCTGCCACTACCATGGCCCCCTGGTAACGTCTGACACATGGAGACAATCCACAATCTTTAGAAAGCAGGACATAGATCGTCACAATTTAATTGTGAGGAAGGAAAACAAACAAATTATACCCACTCCAACCTCTCACCCTCGGAATGTGCAGCCCTCCACTCCCTCCGTTCCAACCCCAACCTCACTATCAAACCTGCAGACAAGGGAGGTGCGGTAGTAGTTTGGCGCACCGACCTTTACACCGCTAAGACTAAACGCCAGCTCGCAAACACCTCCTCCTACTGCCCCCTTGACCATGACTCCACCTCCCAACACCAAACCATCATCTCCCAGACCATCCATGACCTCATCACCTCAGGGGATCTCCCATCCACCGCCTCCACCCTCATAGTCCCACAACCCTGCACCACCCGTTTCTACCTCCTGCCCAAAATCCACAAACCTGACTGCCCCGGCCTGCTCCTGCCCCATTTGAACTCAGCTCTGCATACCTCGACACGGTCCTGTCCCCCTTAGTTCAAGAACGCCCCACCTACATTCGGGACACCACCCATGCTCTCCACCTCCTCCATGATTTTCGCTTCCCCGGTCCCCAAAGCCTTATCTTCACCATGGACATCCAGTCCCTGTCCACCTCCATCCTCCATCACGAAGGACTCAGAGCCCTCCACTTCTTCCTTTCCCGCTGTACCAACCAGTACCCTTCCACCGACACCCTCCTTCGACTGACTGATCTGGTCCTCACTCTGAACAACTTCTCTTTCCAATCCTCCCACTTCCTCCAAACCAAAGGAGTAGCCATGGGCACCCGCATGGGCCCCAGCTACGCCTACCTCTTCGTAGGATATGTGGAACAGTCCATCTTCCACAGCTACACTGGCACCACCCCCCACCTTTTCCTCCGCTACATCAATGACTGTATCGGCACTGCCTCGTGCTCCCATGAGGAGGTTGAACAATTCATCCAATTTATCAACACCTTCCAACCGACCTCAAATTTACGTGGACCGTCTCAGACTCCTCCCTCCTATTCCTAGACCTCTCCATTTCTATCTCAGGTGACCGAATCAACAGGGACATTTACTATAAACCGACCGACTCCCACAACTACCTAGACTACACCTCCTTCCACCCTGACCCTGTAAAAACGCCATCCCATATTCCCAATTCCTTCGTCTCTGCCGCATCTGCACCCAGGAAGACCAGTTCCAATATCGAACAACCCAGATGGCCTCCTTCTTCAAAGACCGCAACTTCCCCCCAGACGTGGTCGATGATGCCCTTCACCGCATCTCTTCCACTTCCCACTCCTCTGCCCTTGAGCCCCGCCCCTCCAATCGCCACCAGGACAGAACCCCACTGGTCCTCACCTACCATCCCACCAACCTCCATATACATCGTATCATCCGTCGTCATTTCCGCCATCTCCAAACGGACCCCACCACCAGGGGTATATTTCCCTCCCCGCCCCTATCAGCATTCTGAAAAGACCACTCCCTCCGTGACTCCCTTGTCAGTTCCACAATCCCCACCAACCCAACCTCCACTCCTCGCACCTTGCCCTGCAACCGCAAGAAATGCAAAACTTGCGCCCACATCTCCCCCTTTACTTCCCTCCAAGGTCCCAAGGGATCCTTCCATATCCGCCACAAATTCACCTGCACCTCCACACACATCATTTACTGCATCCGCTGCACCCGATGTGGCCTCCTCTATATTGGGGAGACAGGCCACCTACTTGCAGAAGGTTTCAGAGAGCACCTCTGGGACACCCGGACCAACCAACCCAACCACCCCGTGGCTCAACACTTCAACTCCACCGCCTTCCTAACCTGCAATCTTCTTCCTGACCTCTCCGCCCCACCCCCACTCCGGCCTATCACCCTCACCTTAACCTCCTTCCACCTATCGCATTTCCAACGCCCCTCCCCCAAGTCCCTCCTCCCTACCTTTTATCTTAGCCTGCTTGGCACACTCTCCTCATTCCTGAAGTAGGGCTCATGCCCGAAACATCGATTCTCCTGCTCCTTCGACGCTGCCTGACTTGCTGTGCTTTTCCAGCAACACATTTTCAGCTCTGATCTCCAGCATCTGCAGTCCTCACTTTCTCCTGTAAATTGCCTCATCAGCAAAGGAGATGATATTCCTTGATTATGCATTACACCCCATTGAAACAATTGTTCTGGGAAATGAAATTCACCAACGAAATTGCTCCATGTCTGGAAACTTCCGAAATTCTCCATATCAATCTGTGACTTCAGACATTTTATTCAAATTAAGTAAACAGTTACGCTTTAGATACATTCTTTTGCTTCTGTGTAGCTATTCAATGAATCGTACACCCCAAACTCACCTTTCGCACAGCATTTACATCCACCAGACTGTGACTCAGCATGCTCCAGGAACCAACCTCTCTCGTTGCTCTGCCAGCAACTACCTTTTTGCCATGAATAAATCATCGAACTGCCCCATCTGAGTTGGAATGCTACCCTCCTAACCCTTTGGAACTTGGCACATTTCACACTTCCCAGCTGGAACCCTACTGACTTGAGACTCTACCCCTTATCAACTGGGATCCTTCCCCACTGGATCCCTACCACTATACAACAGGTAGCATACCCAGCTATCACCCTGCTGACCTGATACCTTGGCATCCTAACCACATGCTGCTCGCCTTAAAGAGCACCTAATTGCTTACTCACCTATTATCTTACACCCTGGCATCTCACCAACTATGCACCCCTGCACCTTAACAAGCTAGCACATTGTTTATCTAGCGCACTGGCACCCTAATGAACTGACATCCTAGCCCCCTACTTCATGACACTTTATCCCCACCAAGCTGTAAACAACTGGCACACTACATACTGGCAACCTCCAAAACTGAGACTCTGCCCCCCTTACCCATCTATACCCTACTGTCCCAGTAACCTATGGTACCTACATTGTTATGAACTAGACCAGACTCTGTCAAAATATTTAAAGACAGTTGCCGAGATGCTATTGTTTTCTTATTTTAATAGCAAGTATAAAGTGCTGTGTTCCACATGCAATATGACCGATCAAACTACTCCAAGTAAAGCAAAATACAATTTATTCAAATACTATAACAAGAATAAAAGAAATAAGAACTTAGAATAATTTAACTCAATTGGAAAAAGTATAAATGGAATTCTTTGATCCCAATCCTCTGGAATGTCAGCCCTCAGCATGCTCTTTAAAGTTTGATGCCACCATTCTAATGCTCTCTTCTGGATGGTACACAATGGTTTTGAATTGTTTTATTCCTAAACTGTTCTTAACTTTCCTGAATAATTTTGATGTAACATTTGACCCTTGATCTGATTGCATTTTTGTGGGTAGTCTGTCTCTAGTGATAAAAATTGAGTAACTATACTACAATCCTTTTAAACATGACACTGCATAATGGATTGGCCTCTGGATACCTGGTAGAAACATCCATTATGATCAGTGAATACTGATTCTCACTTTTTGTTTTAGATAGGGGACCTATGCAATGAATGAAAACCCTTATAAAAGGTTCCTCAAATGCATGAATGGGGATTAAAAGTTTTGTTTTTATTGCTGCCTGAGGTTTTCCAATTACCCGACATTTATGACATGTCCAGAAAAATTCAAACTCGTCCTTATACAGTCCAGGCCAATAAAATTGTTTGTTTGTTTGTGTAAGTTTTCCTTACTCCCAAATGATCACCTTTTGATAATTCATGTGCTACCCTCTGGTCTTAATATGGTCTCTGATAAGTCAACTTCAACTTTGTTATCCTTATTCTTTGATTTTTCTGACGGCTTCAACCTGTGGTTTTGTGACCTTATTGTCACATCGTCAGGAAACATCTCAGGATATAATTCCTGTAATACCTCAGTTTCCTGATCTTCCACTAGCTTTTCAACAACAGCAGGCAGCACTCTCAGCTGTAGTTCAGTTATATCATTAATGAGGACAAGTTGTATTCCTGGAGCTGAGAACTTCTCTTGTACTCCCACAATTGCTTCCACCACTTTTCACCAGACTCTGGTGTGTTTGGTTACTCCTGGTGGTAGAGGTTACTGCGGGAAAAGTTCAACATCAAGGGAAGATGAAACTGGATGAAGCAGTCCCACTAGAATCCAATTTTCTGGAACCCCCTGGAAATCTGCAGGTGTCTCAGCAGCTGGATGTCTGACTGAATCCTTCCTGCACTTGGAGCAGGGGAATGGTCTGTCCCGTATGTGACTGCACAACTGGGTGGCCAGCTCAGGTGGGAAATTGTATCCCTGTCATTGCCCTGATATTTCCACAGGATTTGCACATCACCATCCCGGATGATCAGTGTTAGGGATCCCCATGACAGAACAACATAAAAACCCCAACAAGCTTTAGAGTAAATGTTTAATAGAAATGAGAGGGTGTGGGAACCGCTTGTCTCCACAACATGTAAAACAATAGCTATCTATTTAAGTGAGATGGTATGTGCTGCCTTCCAAGATAACAACATTTCACACCAATTAGTTGTTTCACTTTTAATTTTTTTCTAATCAATCAGCGATAGTACTATAAATATGTTTTAATTATTTCTTCAGGATAATCATAGATATGGTTTCCAAATAAATTCTGGGACTTCACACACACAGACACACACACACTCACTAATTAAAACATTAGAAAGGTTTAAAAACTAATTAGAAGTAATGGATAGGAGCCTTCCTATCTCTTATCAAAGACAGCAGCCAAGAGAGATAGAATGCTGGGAAATCCCAAAGAAGTCTTTGTTACATAGAACATAGAATGTGGAAAAGTACAGCACAGAACAAGCCCTTTGGCCCATGATGTTGTACCAAGGATTAATCCTAATGTAAAATAATTTAACCTATGCACCCCTCAACTCATTGCTATCCATATGCATGTCAAGCAGTCACTTAAATATTTCTAATGACTCTGCTTCCACTACCACCGCTGGCAACACATTCCATGCATTCACAACTCTCTGCATAAAGAACCTTCCTCTGACATCCCCTCTGTACCTTTGTGCTAATATCTTAAAAATATGACCCCTTGTGCCAGTCAATCCTGCCCTGGAGAAAAGTCTCTGGCTACTGACTCTATCCATTCCTCTCGTTATTATGTATACCTCAATCAGGTCACCTCTTTTCCTCCTTCTCTCCAGAGAGAAAAGTCCAAGCTTAGTCAACCTCTCTTCATAAGGCAAGCCCTCAGTTCAGACAGCATCTTGGTAAACCTTCTTTGTACCCTTTCCAAATCCTCTGTATTTTTCCTATAGTAGGGCGACCAGAACTGGACACAATATTCCAAGTGTGGTCTCACCGAGGACTTGTAGAGCTGCAGCAAAACCATGTGGCTCTTAAACGTGATCTCCCTGTTAATGAAAACCAAAACACCATTTGTTTTCTTAACAACCCTATCCAATTGGGTGGCAACTTTGAGGGATCTATGCACTTTCACACCCAGATCCCACTGTTCCTCCACGCTGCCAAGAATCCTGTGTTTAATTCTATATTCAGCATTCGAGTTCAACCTTCCAAAATGCACTTATCCAGGTTAAACTCCATTTGCAATTTTTCAGCCCAGCTCTGCATCCTGTCTATGTCACGCTGCAGCCTGTAATAGCCCTTAATACTATCAATGGCACCTCCAACCTTTGCGTCATCTGCAAATTTACTAATACACCCCTCAACCTCCTCATCCAAGTCATTTATAAAAGAAAGTACAAAGAGCAGAGGCCCAAGAACAGAGCCCTGCGGGACATTACTCAACACTAACCTCCAGCAGAATATTTTCTATCTACAACCACTCTCTGCCTTCTGTCAGCCAACTAATTCTGAATCCAGATAGCCAAATCTCCCTGTAACCCATACTTCCTGACTTCATGAATGAGTCTACCTTGGGGAACCTTATCAAATGCCTTACTGAAGTCCAAATACTCCACATCCACTGCTTAACCTTTGTCAACCTGTCTCGTCACCTCTTCAAAGAACTCAATAAGATTTCTGAGGCATGACCTGCCCCTCACAAAGCCATGCTGACTGCCTTTAATCACACTGTGCTTTTTAAAAGAGTCATAAATCCTATCCCTCAGAATTCTTTCCAAAACCTTGCTGACCACAGATGTAAGACTGACTGGTCTGTAATTGCCAGGGATTTACCTATTACCCTCCTTGAAAACAGGAACAACATTCGCCTTCTTCCAATCCCCCGGTACAACTCCCATGGAGAGTGAGGAGGTAAAGATCTTTGCCAGTGGCTTAGCAACCTCCTTTCTCGCTTCCTGGAGCAGCCTGGTCTGGCCTGGTCTGGCCCAGGGGACTTATCAATCTTAATGTTTGCCAAAATTTCCAGCACATCAACTTCATCAATTATGATCTGTTCAAGCCTGTATCCCAGCTCCTCAAAGTTCTCATTCACAACAAGGTCCATTTCCTTAGTGAAAACTCATTTAGGGCTTCCCCTATCTGTTCAGACTCCACGCACTACTTCCCTATGCTATCCCTGATCAACCCTACCTTCTCCCTGACCATTCTGTTATTCCACACGCTTGAGTAAAATGCCTTTGGGGTCTCCCTAATCCTTCCTGCCAAACCTTTTTCGCGCCCCCTCCTGGCTCTCCTCAGTCCATTTCTGAACTCCTTTCTCGCAAGCCTGTAATCCTCTCTAGCTGTGCTAGATCCTTGCTTCCTCCACCTTACGGAAGCTGCCTTCTTCCTTTTGACGAGAAGCTCATCTGTTCTTGTCATCCAAGCTTCCTTAATCTTACCCCTTCTTATCTGTTGCATTACTCGCAACAACTGCTCCTTAAACAGTCTCCACATGTCTGCTTTGCCCTTTCTGTGGAACAATTGCTCCCAGTCTGTACTTCCCAACTCTTGTCTGATAGCATCATAATTTCATTTTCCCCAATTAAACATCTTCCCTTGGTAACTGCTCATTTCCCTCCGCAAGGCTATGGTAAATGTGAGGCAGTTGTGATCACTGTCACCAAAGTGTCCTCCCACCATGAAATCGGACACCTGTCCTGGCTCAT
Organism: Chiloscyllium plagiosum; assembly: GCF_004010195.1. NCBI lineage: Eukaryota > Metazoa > Chordata > Chondrichthyes > Orectolobiformes > Hemiscylliidae > Chiloscyllium > Chiloscyllium plagiosum. The sequence continues at coordinate 49,811,076 of NC_057736.1, read as the reverse complement.
TGCCGAGCACCAAATCAAAAATGGCCTCTCCCCTCATCGGCCTGTCTACACACTGAGTAAGGAAACCCTCCTGAACACACCTGACAAAAATGGGTCTGTCCAAACCATCTGCACTAAGGAGGTTCCAGTCAATATTGGGAAAGTTCAAATCACCCATAACAACAACCCTGCTACGTCTGCATTTTTCCAATATCTGCCTGCCTATGAGTTCTTCGATCTCTCTACTGCTATTCAGGGGTTGGTATAAAACCCCCAAAGAGGAGCTGTTACCTTGCTGTTCCTAAATCCCACCCATACTGATTCAGTAGACAAACCTTCCTCAACAACCTTTGTTTCTGTAGCTGTGATGCACTCTCTGATTAGCAATGCTACACCCCTTCCTCTTTTTCCTCCCTCCCTGTTCTTTTTAAACATTCTAAACCTTGGGACATCAAGCAACCATTCCTGCCCCTGTGAAATGTCTCTGTTATGGCCACAACATCATAGCCCCAAGTACTGATCCAAGCTCTAAGTTCCTCATTCTTATTTCTGACACTCCTTGCATTAAATCAGACACACTTTAACCAATCCCTTTGTTTCATCGCATGAGAAACCTTCTCGATAGATTCACCACATCCTGTCACTGCCCCGTCTGCAACTGCCCCCTTCTCAGATATGTGGCTCTGATTCCCATCCCCCTGCCAAACTAGTTTAAACCCTCCTGAACCACACAAGCAAATCTCCCACCCAGGACAGTTGTTCCCCTCCAGTTCAGGTGCAACCTGTCCCTTATGTACAGGTCCCACCTTCCCCAGAAGGTATCCCAATGGTCTAGGTATCTGAAGCCCTCTCTCCTGCACCAGCCTCGCAGCCACATGTTAAGCTGCAATCACTGACTGTCCTCACCTCACTATCTTGTGGCACCAGCAGCAAACCTGAGATCACAACTCTACTTGTCCTGTTCTTCAGCTTCCCCCCAGAAGGTATCCCAATGGTCTAGGTATCTGAAGCCCTCTCTCCTGCACCAGCCTCGCAGCCACGTGTTAAGCTGCAATCACTGACTGTCCTCACCTCACTATCTTGTGGCACCAGCAGCAAACCTGAGATCACTACTCTACTTGTCCTGTTCTTCAGCTTCCAACCTTAACTCTCTGTCGTCACTTTTCAGAACCTCAATCCCTTTCCTGGCTCTATCATTGATGCCAATATGTACCATGATTTCTGGCTGCTCGCCCTCCCCCTTCAAAATCCTGTAAACCCGATCGGCCACATCCCGGACCCTGGCACCGGGGAGGCAACGTACCTTCCGGGAGTCCCGTTCCTGACCACAAAATCTCCTGTCAATCTATCTAACTCTTGAGTCCCCTTCCACTAGCGCTTTTCTACTCTCTTCCTTTCTGAGCCACAGTGCCAGGCTCAGTGCCAGAGACCCCACTTAAAGACTTCCCAGTTGCCCTCGTTTCTCTTCACCCTCTCTCCTCGTCGTTTTTTAAACTGTTATACACACCTTCCCATCAGTCCCTCGCTCCCCCTCGCCCCTCTTGGCAAATGGAGGCCCCGATGCCTGAGGTAAGTTTTTCAAAACTAAGGTTACTACCTTGGACAAGATAGCAGACACAGACGTAATAAGTGGTAGATACGGGTCACAAATGACCAGGAAATTTTCACTTTTCACATACCAAAATGGCCCAATTAGACCAGAGCAACAAGCAATTATTATAAATAGAGTGATGTACTAAAACTCCAATCACAGTTGGACATCCCAGCACTAAAGAACAAATAAAGAACAAAGAAAGTTCACAGCCCAGGAACAGGCCTTTCGGCCCTCCAAGCCTGAGCCGATTCAAATCTACTGTCTAAACCTGTCGCCCAATTCCAAGCATCTGTATCCCTCTGCTCCCCACCTACTTATACATCTGTCCAGACACATCTTAAGTGAATCTACTGTGCCTGCTTCTACCACCACTGCTGGCAACGTGTTCCAGACACTCACCACCCTCTGTGTAAAGTACTTGCCGCGTATATCCCCCTTAAACTTTTCATGTCTAACCTTGAGAGCATGACCTCTCGTTATTGAATCCTTCACCCTGGGAAAAAAGCTAATCTCTATCCCCCTGTCTATACCTTTCATGATTTTGTAAACCTGAATCAACCCCACCCCCCTCCCCATCGCCCAATCTCCTTTTTTCTAATGAAAACAAACCTAACCTACTCAACCTCTCTTCATAGTTAGCACCTTCCATACCAGGCAACATCCTTGTAAACTTCTCTGCACCCTCTCCAAAGCGTCCACACCTTTTGGTAATGTGGCGACCAGAACTGTACACAGTATTCTAAATGTGACCAAATCAATGTCTTGCACAATTTTAACATGATCTGCCACTCTTATACTCAATACCCCGTCCGATGAAGGCAAGCATACCATATGTCTTCTTGACCACTCTATCCACCTGTGCATTGTTCAGGGCACAATGGACCTGCATTGCAAGATTTCTCTGCTCATTAACGTTTCGCAAGGCTCTTCTTTTTACAGTATAATTTGCTCCAGAATTCGACTTCCCAAAATGCATCACCTCACGTTTGTCTGGATTGAAATCTATCTGCCACATTTCCGCCCAACTCTGCAGTCTATCTATATTCTCCTGTATTCTTTGACAGTCCCTTATGCTTTCTGCTATTCCATCAATCTTAGTGTCATCTGCAAACTTGCTGATCATACCAACAGTGCCCTATTCCAATCATTTATGTATATCACAAGCAGCAGTGGCCTCAGCACTGATCCCTGTGGAACACCACTGCACATCTCATGCCCACATCTCCATTTCGAGAAACTCCCTTCGACTACTAATCTGTCTCCTGTTGCTCAACCAGTTCTTTATCCACCAAGCTAGAACACCTGCACATCATGTGACTTCACTTTCTCTATTCGTTTACCATGGGGATAGTTTGATAGTTTATCAAACGCCTTACTAAGGTCCATATATATGACATCAACAGCTCTTCCTTCATCTATCAACTTGGTCACTTCGTCAAAGAATTCTGTTAAGTTGGTAAGGCACAATCTCCCCTGCACAAAACCATGTTTCCTATCACTGATAAGATTAGATTAGTTTAGATTAGATTAGATTAGATTAGATTAGATTAGATTAGATTAGATTCCCTACAGTGTGGAAACAGGCCCTGCAGCCCAACAAGCCCACACCGATCCCCCCATTCTTTAGCAAATATAAATATATCCTATCCCTCAGTACCTTCTCCAGCAACTTTTCCGCCACTAATGTTAGGCTCACTGGTCTGTAATTACCCAGAATATCCCTATAACCCTTCTTGTACAGGAGAACAACATGAGCAAACTTCCAGTCCTCCGGTACCTCACCTGTATTTAAGGATGCCACAAAGAAATCTGTCAGGGCCTCAGTTATTTCCTCTCTTGCCTCCCTCAGCAACCTGGGATAGATCCCATCCGGTCCTGAGGATTCGTACACCTTCATAACCTCTAGTCTACCCAACACATCTTCCTTACTTATTTCAACATGATCCAAACTAATCAAACTTCTATCTCTAATCTCAAGATTCATCATGTTCCTCTCCTCAGTGAACACAGATGCAAAGTAATCATTCAGAATCTCACCCATTCTCTCAGGTTCGACAAGCACCGTTCCTTCATTATCCTTTACTGGACCAATCCTTTCTCTAGTTAATCTCTTGCTTCTTATCTAAGAATAAAATACTTCATGATTCTCCTTAATTCTGCTTGCTAAAGCTATTTCATGACCCCTGTTAGCCCGCTTGATTCCTTGATTCAGACTGGTCCTACTCTTCCGATATTCCTCCAGGGCCCATCCTGTTCTTAGCTGCCTGGACCTTATATACACTTCCCTTTTCCTCTTGGCTAGTCGTATGATTTCTCCTGTCATCCACAGTTCATGAATCTTGCCTTTCCTATCCTTTGCCTTCAACGGGACATGCCTATCCTGCACTATCTTTAACCTATCTTTGAAAACTCCCACATATCAAATGTGGACTTCCCTTCAAATAGCTGTGACAAATCCACATTTCCAAGCTCCTGCCTAATTTTGATATAATTGGCCTTGGCCCAGTTTAGTACTCTTCCCAGAGGACCACTCTCATCTTTGTCTACGAGTATTCTAAAACATACAGAATTATGGTCACTGTTCCCAAAGAAATCCCCCACCGCAACTTCTACCACCTGTCCTGGCTCGTTCCCCAGTACCAGGTCCAATATTGCCCCTTCCCTCATCGGACTATTGACATACTGCTGTAGAAAACTCTCATGGACATTTCTTACAAATTCTACCCCATCTAGACCTCTGACACGAAGTGTATCCCAGTCAATGTTGGGAAAGTTAAAATCTCCCATCACCACCAAACTGTTACCTCTACGTCTTTCCATAATCTGTTTACCTATTTGTTCTTCTACCTCACACTCACTGTTGGGAGGCCTGTAATACGGCCCCAACAATGTAACTATATCCTTTTTATTTCTCAGCTCTACCCATAATGCCTCAATACCCAATACCGCCATAGTGGTCTGTACTTTAGCACAGCCGTGATTCCATCCCTGACCAGCAATGCAACTCCAATCACCCTTTTACTTCCCTCCCTGTCCTGTCTGAAGAATCTGTATCCTGGAGTATTTAGTTGCCCTTCCTTCAAGAATGTCTCTGTGATTGCAATAACATCATACTCCCAGACACCAATCCAAGCCGTAAGTTCATCTACCTTACACACTACACTCCTTGCATTAAAGTAGATGCATTTCAGGCCACCAGTTCTTTTGCATTCATCTGCTCTCTGCCTACTCTTCCCTTTATTAATGCTATCTTCATGATTCTTACAGTCTCCAGTCTCCACCTCACTGCCTACTTGTTTTCTCTTCTGGTTCCCAGTCCCCTGCTACATTAGTTTAAAACCTCCACAACAGCAGTAGCAAGAACTCCCCCAGGGACATAGGTTCCAGTCTGGTTCAGATGTAGACCGTCCCTTTTGTAATAGTCCGACCTTCCCCAGAACCAGTCCCAATGTCCAACAAATCTGAACCCCTCCCTCTTACACCATCTCTCAAGCCACGTGTAAATCCTGCCTATTTTTTAATTTCTACATTGGCTGGCACGTGGCACTGGTAGTATTCCAGAGATCTCTACCTTTGAGGTCCTCCTCTTTAACTTCTCTCCTAGCGCCCTGAATTCTTCTTTCAGGACCTCATCTCATTTTTTACTTATCATTGGTGCCTATATGTACCAAGGCAACTGGCTGTTCACCCTCCTCTTTTAGAATGCTCTGCAGCTGATCGGTGACATCCCTGACCCGAGCACCTGGGAGGCAACATACCATCCGGGAGTTCCGTTTTCAGCCACAGAACCGCCTATCTACTCCCCTCACAATAGAATCCTCTATGACCAAGGCACTACAAGTCTTTTTCCCGCCCTTATGAACAGCAGTGGCTGCCATGGTGCCATAATCTTGACAACTGCTGCCCTCCCCTGGTGAGCCATCTTCCCCAACAGTATACCTGTTTTGGAGGGAGGTGACTGCAGGGGACACTTGCACTGCCTTCCTACTTTTTTTCTGTCTTTTGGTCACCCATTCACTGTCTCCCTCAACAATTCTAACCAGCGGTGTGACCAATTCACTAAACGTGCTATCCACGACATCCTCAGCATCGCGGATGCTCCATAGTGAGTCCATCCACAGCTCCAGAGCCATCATTCGGTCAAACAACAGCTGCAGCTGGACACACTTCTTGCAAGTGTAAGAGTCAGAAATGTCAGCCACGTCCCTGAGCTCCCACATCAAGCAAGAGGCACATGCCACGGGTCTGAGGTCCCCTGCCATTGGAAACTGAGCTTTATATCAACTAACTAAAACCAAACAATGCACTTAAATAAATGAAAAAAAAAAGAAAAACTAAAAGCCCTACCTTACAGAGTCTTTTTCTTCTGGTTCGAGGAATGGGGCAGGAGGGAGATACTACACGTGTAGTATCTCGGGATTAGCTGCTGCCCAAATATATATTAAGTCCTTACCTTCCCTGCACTCTCCTGGTCTCCACCTCTGCAGTGTCTCTTGCTGCTTCCGGACAGGAAAAAAATGGGAAAACTTACCCTTCCCAGCAGCCCTCACTTTACTCGAACCTCTCTCCTCGCCGCTCTGTAAAAATGGAGGCCTGGATCCCCAGGTAAGTCCCTTTTTAAGAGGGAAACCTTACCCTTCCCAGCAGCTTTCGCTCTACTCCACCTTCTCTTCTCGCCACTCTGTAAAAGAAAATGTGAAATGAACCTTTCGGGCTTTGGATGGAGGTGAGGGGGGAGATGTGGGTGATAAGGGAAGATAGGAGAAAGTAAGGACTGCAGATGCTGGAGATCAGAGCTTAAAAATGTGTTGCTGGAATTTCCTAAAGAAGGGTTTATGCCCGAAACGTCAAGAGTCAAGAGTGTGGTGCTGGAAAAGCACAGCAGGTCAGGCAGCATCCGAGGCGCAGGAGAATCGGCATTGACGAGGGCCTTGATGAAGGGCTTTTGCCCGAAATGTCAATTCTCCTGCTCCTTTGATGCTGCCTGACCTGCTGCACTTTTTCCAGCAACACAGTGATAAGGGAAGGTGCAGGTAGTGGAGGGTGGGTTGGTCGGGGTCATGGATCTAAAGAGGGAGTCGCAGAGGGAATGGTCTCTGCGGAGCTCAGATAGGGTTGAGGATGGAAATATATCTTTGGTGGTAGTGCCTGACTGTAGCTGGTGGAAATGGGGGAGGATAATTTGCTGTATCTGAAAACTTATAGGGTGGAATTTGGGGATGGTTTCTATCCTTGTTGCAGTAGGGGCGGGGGGGGGGGGAGTTTCGAGAGCGGGGTGCGGGAAGTGGAGGAGATTCACTGCAGGGTATTTTTGATCACATGGGAGGGGAAATTGCAGTCCTTGAAATAGGACACCATCTGGGACATCCTGGAGTTGAATTGAGAGAAAGTGAGAACTGCGGGTGCTGGAGATCAGAGTCGAGAGTGTGGTGCTGGAAAAGCACAGCAGGCCAGGCAGCATCCGAGGAGCAGGAGAATTGACGTTTCGGGCAAAAGCCCTTCATCAAGGCCCTCGTCAATGCCGATTCTCCTCCGCCTCGGATGCTGCCTGACCTGCTGTGCTTTTCCAGCACCACACTCTTGACTCTGGAGTTGAATTCGTCCTCCCGGGAGCAGAAACAATGGAGGCAGAGGAATTGGGAGCACGTTTTTACTTTCTCCCATGCTGTAGCTGTCCTTCATTGGTTGATAGGAACAGTGTAGTATCTGATTTAATGAATATCAAGTGCAATGCTGAACATAGTCTGGAAATTTTAAAAGGGCTAATGTAGACGTGGATTTGTTCTGTATGGAAACCTGTACAGTCGCTTTCCTGGACTGATGATGGGGACAGTGCAGCATTATTCTGCATCTAACCTTTTGCTATACCTGTTACATTTGTGTGGATGAGTGCAGCTTCACCAATGCTCATTAGGAGCAATGTGTACTGTCTTCGAGGAGAAAGTGAGGACTGCAGATGCTGGAGATCAAAGTTGAAACTTTATTGCTGGAACAGCACAGCAGGTCAGGCAGCATCCAGGGAACAGGAGATTCGACGTTTCGGGCACAGGCCCTTCTTCAGGAATGTGTACTGTCTACCAGGCTCCTAATACAGCACCCTTCAAACTCATGGCCATCTAGAAGGGCAAGGAGAACAGATTCATAGGAGCACCAACAGATTCAGTCCTGTTCCAAACCATCCACCATCCTGATTTGGAAATATACCACCGTTGATTTAGTGTCACTATTTCAAGACTCACCCTCATCATATTGTAACTCTTCCTATTGCATATGGATGGCAAGAGTTCAAGAAAAAAATTTACCAACACCTTCACAAGGGAAACGAGGGAATGGGAAATGATTACTGGCTAGCCAGCAATGTCCATATCTTATGAACGAATTAAAGTTTAGAATGTTGTCTAAACATGACCAATGTTGGAGTTTCAGTTTCATGAGCACAGGTTAATTTCGTCCAATCAGTACCTTGTTTGTTGTGAAGAGCGGAAGGAATATCTTTATTTTATTTGGATGTGGGACTTGGGCATCACTGGCTGGCCAGCATTGATAGCCATCCTCTTGACCCTTCAGAAGGTGGTTCAGAGCTGCCTTCTTGAATCTCTGCAGTCCACTTGCTGTAGGTTGACCCACAATGTCAGTAGGGAGGGAATTCCATCATTTTGACCCAATGGCTGTGAAGGAACGGTGGTATATTTCCAAGTCAGGGTGGTGAGAGGCTTGGAGGGGAACTTGCAGGTGGTGATGTTCCCAAGTATCTGATGCCCTTGTCATTCAAGATGGAATGGTCATGGGTTTGGAAGGTACTGACTAAGGATCTTTGGTGAATTCTGCAGTGCATCATATAGATAGTACACGCTGCTGCTATTGAGTGCCAGTGATAGAGGGTTTGCATGTTTGTAGATGTGGTGCCAATCAAGCGGGTTGCTTTGTCCCGGATGGTCAAGCTTCTTGAGTGTTGTTGGAGCTGCATCCTTCCAGGCAACTGGGGAGTATTCCATCACACTCCTGACTTGTGCCTTGTGGATAGACCTTGGAATGTCTGGAGGTGAGTTAATCAACACACTAACCTGCTCTTATAGCCACTGTGTTTATGTGGTCAGTCCAGTTGAGTCATAGAATCCCTACAGTGTGGAAACAGACTCTTTGGCCCAACAGGTCCACACCAACACTCCGAAGACTAACCCACCCAGAACCATTCCCCTACCCTAATACTCTACATTTACCCTTGATTAATGCACTTAGCCTTCACATCCCTGAACACTATGGGCAATTTAACATAGCCAGTTCACCTAACCTGCACATCTGTGTACTGTCAGAGGAAACCAGAGCACACCCTCGCATACATGGGGAGAATATGCAAACTCCACAGACAGTCACCCGAGACTGGAATCGAACCCGGGTCCCTGGTGCTGTGAGGCAGCAGTGCTAAACCACGCTGCCACCATTGAGTTCAGTTTCTGGTCAATGGTAACGCTAGATATGTTTACAGTGGGGGATTCAGTGAAGGTAATACCGTTGAATGTCAAGGGGCGGTGGTTAGAGTGTCCCTTATTAGTGATGGTCATTGTCTGGCATTTGTGTGGCACGAATGTTACTTGCTGTTTCAAACAGTCTGTCAGTCTTTCCGAGGCATGGCCTACATGTCTAGCATCACACGGAAACTGACATTCACATACCACGTTACTGAGCTGTGAGAAAGACAGAAGCAGTTGAAAATGTGCTTGTGTCTGACTGTGGCACATTTAGACGCAATTACAATATTGCCACAAAAATGATTGTGTGTGATTATTAGCACACGATATTAGTATAAGGGAAAAAGAATTGTACATTGTCAAAATCCTTGCACTTCATAATGAGATCTTGAATACTTAACCAGATTAATTGGCTTTTATTTTAAAGTCCCTTATTTTGATTTGTGCACACTGTTCTCATTATTTCTAGTCATAACATTGAGCAAAATAAATGAGTGGATTTGTGCTTATTGAACAATCAACACTTGGATAATATCAAAAAATGTCAGAACCTTCAGTGATGAACATTGCAATTAATGATCACAACAATGCATAAAATTTCATTGAACTGTCAATCTCAAGTCAAATACAAAGATGTTGGGTTGGGATCATACTGGCTGTCAATGTAGCTGCACAATTCTGTTTGGATACCGATGTTGTGGAGCTGACATACACTGGATATGGATTCATAGTAAGAAATCATGTGCAGCAGAGAGTCCACCACCTTTGCAACACCTTCATTCAAGATCGGTCCAAGGTGCAGAATTACAGAGCTTAGATGATACACCAAAAGTCATCAGCAGAGATACATTTGCAAGACATGGTTGTGGCGGGTCATTTATACAAATGTTGAATTACATTTGGAACAGCACTGAGCCCTGTGTTGGTCCACTGGCCAGTCTGCTCCATGCATTTCCTTGTCGTTCAGGGATGTCTCTATCTGGTGCACACGAGGGATTGTGTAAATCACTGTCCAGGCCCAGTTTGGAAGTTCTCAGATTTAGGAGATAGCCAATGTTTTGGTGGATGCACTGTCTCTGATTCCAGGTTTGTAAACTGATGTTCAACAGATTATGGGCAGCACGGTGGCACAGTGGTTAGCATTGCTGCCTCACAGCGCCAGAGACCCGGGTTCATTTTCCCGCCTCAAGCGACTCTCTGTGTGGAGTTTGCACATTCTCCCTGTGTCTGCGTGGGTTTCCTTCGGGTGCTCCGGTTTCCTCCCACAATCCAAAAATGTGCAGGTCAGGTGAATTGGCCATGCTAAATTACCCGTAGTGTTAGGTGATGGGGTAAATGTAGGGGAATGGGTCTGGGTGCGTTGCGCTTCGGCGGATCGGTGTGGACTTGTTGGGCCGAAGGGCCTGTTTCCATACTGTAAGTAATCTAAAATCTAATCTAATCTAAAGATTTGTTGACTGCAACATTGTGTGTTCACTGACTTGATAGCGAATCAGCTGTTTGCTTTGTCACTAAATTGAAGTATTCAATTGAATTAAAGTATTGAAGAATTAAAGAGAAGTTAACGCTTTATTGCAGAAAATGTATAAAGTCACCTGCGATATATTTCTCACAGACTAATCAAGCAACAGTCAAACATTGTCTGCAGCATAGCATTCCAAACCAATCTCATCCATGTACCTGTCTAAGTGTTTCTTAAATGGTGAAATTGTACTTGCTTCCACCACTAACTTTGGCAGCCTGTTTCAGATACTCAGAACTGACTGTGAGAAAACAAAATATCCCTCTGGACCCGTTTATATCTTTCCACTCTCACCTAAACCAAAGCTCGCTAGTTTTAGACTCCCCTACCATGGGGAAAATCTGTTGGCTATCTACCTTATTTATGCATCTCACAATTTTACAATTCTCTAAAAGATCACGCCTCAGTCTCCTACAGTCCAGGGAAAAATAGCCCAGCCTATTCAATCTCAGCTTATAACACAAACCTTCCAGTCCAATTAGCATTCTAGTCAATCCTTTATGCACTCCTCTTTGTTTAATAATATCGTTTCTACAGTAGTGTGACCACAGTTGCATGCAGCAGTCCAAATTTGGCCTCACCAATGTCTTGTACAGCTGTAACAATACGTCCCATTTCCTATACTTAATGCTCTGACCAATGAACATGAGCATTCCGAAAGCTCCCTTCATTGCCCTGTCCACTTGTGACTCCATTTTCAAGAAGCCAAGAATCATAAGAGCATTAGACATAGTAGCAGAAATTTGGCCATTCAGCCCATCGAGTCTGCTCTTCCATTCACTCATGGCTGATAGGTTTCTCAACCCCATTCTCTGCTTTATCCCCATAACCCTTGATTCCTTGACAGTCAAGAACCTATCTATCTCCATTTTAAATGTTCTCTGTGACCTGGCCTCCACAGCTTTCTGTGGCAGTGAATTCCATAGAATCATCACTCTTGGCTGAAGAAGTTTCTACTTATCTATGTTTTAAAAGCTCTTCCCTTTACTCTAAAGCTGTGCTGCCTGGTCCTAGTCTCTCCGACAAATGGAGATATATTCCAAATATCTACTCTGCCCAGGCCATTCAGTAATCTGTAAGTTTCAATGAGATCTGCCCTCTACCCCTCGATCTCTTTGTTGATAGCACACCGCAGTGGCCTACCATTGACTGTCCAAGTCCTGTCTGGTTTGCTTCACCAAGTGCAACATCATGCATTTATCTAAATTAAACTCCATCTGCCATTCCTCAGCCAACTTTCCCAGTTGATCAAGATCTTACAACATTCCCAGATAACCTTCCTCACTCTCCACTATACCACCAACCTTGGTGTCATCTGCAAACTTACAAACCGTACTTTCTAAATTTTCATCCAATCATTTCTATGGACGACAAGTCACAGTGGTCAAGGTTTGTGTAAAGATTTGTAGCTTGGGTGCTGGTTGTTTTGGTTATGGGTATATTTGCCGAACTGGGAAGTTAATTTGCAGATGCTTTGTCCCCTGTATTTGTGACATCCTCAGTGCCTTGGAGTTTCCAGTGAAGTGCTGCTTTACTGTGTCTTCCTGCTGCTTCCTGTTGCCAGTTGTGGCTGTTTATTGCAGTGACCGTTATATTGGGTCTAGGTCAATGTGCTTGATGATGAAGTCTGTGGCTGAGTGCCATGCTTCTAGAAATTCACTGGTTGTCTAATGTTGAGATTGTCCTATGATCACTGTGCTGTCCCAGTCCAATTTGTGGTCCTTGTCATCCATGTGTATGGCTACTAGGGACAGCTGGCCATGTGTCATCAAGCACAGGTCCAATAGTTTGAGCATGCAGTCCGTGTTGATAGGTTCCCCGCCATGTTGTCTGTTCTGTTTGTTCAGAAAGTTGGCTATTGTCTCTCTGGCTAGAGTTCTGTCCTTTGGAGTGAACGGTGCAGTTATATTAAATAAGACTGTTGTGTCATCCTTTTCTCAGTTTATGTTCTTGATGTTGGCTAGGAACTCGTGTGATGATTGTATAGAGTATTTTGGATCCACTAAGAAGATGTTTTAGTTTTTGTTGGAGTACTTTTGCCAGTTTTCTTTGTGCTTCATGTGATGATTTTCCTGGGAATGCTATAATTCATCTAACTGGTATATCTTTCTTGTATAATTTGGATAATCCGAAAAATCTTGGGGTGTTGTTGCTTTCTGGTTTCATTCTTTGAAAGTCAGTCCTGGTTATTAGTCTATTTTTTTGAAGGTTCTGGAGTGTGTTGTTTACTATATTGGTTAGCTGTGGCGTGGGGCTACACTCCCTCTGTAGGTAGGTGTTGGTATCTGCAAGTAGTTTCTCTGCTTTCTGACTGTATTCAAAGTTGTCCATGATAACCAGCACTCTGCCCTTGTCCGCTGGTGCAGTAACAGTGGAACAAGTACCGATCTCATGGCAAGCCATTTGTCACAGGCCTCCAGTTTGTAAAACAACCATCAGGTATCTATCTTGCAGGCATGCTGAAATAATTGCACAACATTAGCCACGCTCCAATCCTTAAGCACTTCACCTGTGACTGTCGATGATCCAAATACATCTTTGGTAGATTCTATCCCACTGATGGGATAGAGTCAGGCAGAAGTGGAAGATCCTTGGTATATGATCATTATCGTACTCAGTATTTGTGTCGTTTCCCTGTGTCAGTACGTCTCTGTGTGAACACAGTATGGAGGGTGGAAGTCCAGAGAATGTACTCCGGGTGGGTGGCTTCAATATTCATCACAAAAAGAGGTTCCACAGTACGACTGCTGAGTGGGCTGTCAGAGCTCAGAGGGACAGACTTCAAACAGATGTAGCAATTCACAATGAGGCGTCCATAATGTGCTGTGCGCCACCATCAGCTGCAGAAACTTATTCTGCATGATTTAAACAGTGTGCAACTTCACAGCCCGAACGTCTTACACTCACCAGTAAGCATTAGGTGAGGGACCAACCCTAGTTCGATGAAGAAGGCAGAAGGTGATGCTGAGAGCAGCACCAGCCTGACCTAGATATAAGGTGACAACCCGGAGAAGGTCTCATGGCCTTCAGCTATGAGTCAGGATATCTTGCATGCCAAGCAGCATAAGTAATGGACAGAGCTAATCGATCCCACACAATCAATAGTTCAGATCTATCACTGCAGTCCTGCCACATTTAGTCATAGAAGATGGTGGATAATGAAACATACCCATTGCAGGAAGAGGCTGCTCTTCAACAGTTAAATCATCAGTAATGGGGGATCCCAGCATTCCTGGGCAAAAAAAAGCTGCAACATTTGTAACAATCTTCAACTGGAAGTGCCGAGCTTTCAAACTCCTCCAGTGGTGCCCAGTATCACAGATACTTTCAAACAACTCGATACGCTCCACAATATCAAGAAATGGCTTGAGCCATTGGAAAAAGTAAAGGCTGTGGGTGCTGATAACATTTAAATCCAGAAGTAGCACATCCCTTGCCAAGCTATTCCTGTACAGCAAGAACACTGAAATCTACCAACAATGTAGTTAATGCCCAAGTATGTCCTATACATAAAAACAGGGCGATTTCTTGGCAGCCAGTCACTGACCCATTGTTGCACATAAACATGAAGGAATGTATCAGTAATAATGCGATCAATCAGTAATAACCTGCTCAGTGATGTTCAGTTAATGTTCCATCAAAGTTGCTCATCTCCTGATCTCATTATAGCCTTAGTTCAAAAAAGTGGGACTCCAGGACGGAAGTGAGAGTAATTACTCTTAACATCACTGCACCATTTGAGAGTAGAGGACGGTGAAAAATTATAGTTACTTAGAATCTGAGGGAAGCTCTCCAATGGTTGGAGTGATCATCAGCAAAAAACTGATTGTTGTCATTGTTAATAATTCGAATTCCAGAACATCTCTGCAGTCATGCATCAGGTGAGAGATTGTCTGAGGGTCAACCATCTTCAGCTGCTTCAATGACTTTCCCTCATCAGAAGGTCAGACGTGGGAATGTTCATTAATTATACCATTCACCCATCTGCAGCTCCCTCCCTCATAAGGTCAGATGTGATGAAGTTTGCTCTATATTTTACAATTATCATTTTCTCAGATCACAAAATCAGTCTAGATCCAAATGCAGCAAAACTTGGACAATAGCCAGGCTGGGGCTGACAAGTGACAAATATTCTGCACAAGAAAGGTGCCAGCAATGAGAGAGAATCTCGCTCCTTGACATTCAGCAACACTGCCATCAATGAATGGTGGGAGTTATCACTGCCCAGAAACTGAACTCAACTTTCCATATAAATGTGATGGTTCAGGAACAGATCAAAGTCTAAGTATGCTGATGTAAATAGCTCATCTCCTGATTCCATAAAGCCTATCTTCATCTACAGGTCAGGAGTGTGATGGAATTCTCTTCACTTGCCTTAATAGATACAGCTCCAGCAACACTTGAGAAGCTTGACGCCATCCATGACAAAGCAGTCCTTTTATTCACTATCACATCCACAAACACACATTCCCTCCACCATCACTGCACCGTAGCAGCAGTGTGCACCATCTACAAGATATACTGAACACATATACCACTCAAGAAAACAGATTCCAAGCACAGGAGAATTAGCAACAAGAAGGACAAGTGCAGTTGATGCACAGGAACGGTATGAGCTTAAATCAGGTTCAAACCCAAGCTGCAGTAGATAGACAGGGCTAAGTGAGCCACGCAGGTTTGCAATACCCAGTTGTGAAAGGTGGGGACATTTAAACATTGGAGCCAGAGGCTCCACAAATATTCCCATCCTTAGTGACAGGAGAAGGAAATCCGTTAGTTCAAAAGATAAGGTTGAAGCATTCTTCAACCAGAAGCATCGAGGGGGTTGGTCCATCTCAAACGTCTCCAAAGATCCCTCAGAAAAATCGATTGAGTCCATTTGATGTTGAGAAACAACTGGATACTGCAAAAGGGCCCTGGCAAGAGTCCAACCGAATCGGTGTGCTCCAAATATTCTGCGCGTTTGTCAAGCTGTTCCAGTGTTGTACATCATTGACATCTGTTCGACAAGGTGGGAAATTGTCCAGTTATGCCCTGCATGCTAAATGTTATACAAATCCAAGCCAGTCATTACAGACCCAACGTCCCTCTCTTGGTCACTGGTAATATGATGGAAGAGGATATCAATAGCACTATCAGACAGCATTTGCTTTGCAATAGACAGGTGACAGCTCAGTGTGGGTTCTACAAGGCCCACCCAGCTCCTGCCATTATTCCAGCCTTGGTTTAAACATGGGAAAAGAAGTGAATGCTGGAAGAGATGTGAGAATATCTGCCCAAATTCCATGATCACTGGTGAACTAATGTGGCATCAAGGAGTCCCAGTGAAACTGGAGTTAATGGTGTAATGTGGGAATGTGGGAATGTGGGAAAAGAGAACTTGTGTATTTTGGAACCAAAGAACAGAATGTTATTGAAATGGAGAAAACCGCTTTTACACAAATGATTTGGGGTTCTTCTACAGGAAACACAGAAAGCTGGATTCTTAAGAGGCTTGACAAATGAAATGCTGAGAGGATGGTTCCCGTCAAAGGTGAATCAGAGACTCATGCCAAGAGTATAGAAACACTAATTTCGGCTGAGATGAGGAAGAATTTCTTCTCTTCGAGATTAGAATGTCCTTGGATCCGCTGGCCCGGGACAGCTGTGTGGGAAGAGTATATGTGTTCATTGAAAGTTGAGATTCACAGATTCATCCTCAATAGTAGAATCAAGGGTAACTCGGAAAGCAGATGTGAGCAATATCAGCTCAGAGATGATCCTATTGAATGGAAGAGCCTTGGGCTGAATGTCCTACTCCTGTTCCTATTTCTTATGATCTTACAGGAATCAGAGGAAGTTTCTCTGCTGGTTGGAGTGTCACCTCGCAGAGAGGAAGATGGCTGTGATTATTGGAAGTCAGTTTTTTTTCAGCTTCAGAGTAAGTCAGCTGGAGTTCTGCGAGGTTGTGTTCCGGGTCCAACCATCTTCAGTTACTTCATCAATGATCTTCCCTCTACTATATGTTCAGAAGTTGGAATGTTTGCTGATGAGCAAACGATGTTCAGCAGGATTTTTCAATCCTCAGATACTGAAGCACTCCATGTCCAAATGCAGCAAGTTCTGGAGAATGGGAAGGTTTGGACTGACAAGTGAAAGTAACCTCTGTGTCACACAATTGCGTAGTGATAATGATCATCTTGTACAGTGAAGAATCTAATTATCACCATTCCACATCCAATAGCATTACTATTGCTGAATGCTTTGGCATCAACACTCTGAGGTTTAGCCAAGACCATACAGCTGCAATTGTTAAAACATCAAATCATAAGCTAGGGATCCTGTAGCTCGTAACGTTTCTCTGTCTCGCCAAAGACTGTCCATGATCTCCGAGGCTCAAGTCAGGAAAGTGATGGAACACATCCCAATTCAATGAACGAGAGCAATTCCAGATCAAAGACCAAGCAACCAACATGATTGGTCCCCATCCACAACCACACAACCCCTCCACCACTGACACTCAACAGCAGGTGTGGCACTCATTAGATAGCACCTTCCACACCCATTACTACCGCCATCTGGAAAGAAAAGGGCAATTGTTCGGGAATAGTGATCATAATTCAGTTGATTCTGATATAAATATCAAAAAGGACAAAGCTAGATGAAGAGGTGGCGTGTTCATTCGAGTCAGTTTAATTTTAATAAGCTGAGAAGTGATCTCGTTAAAGTGAACAGGAAACAACAAGAAGATAAATCAGAATCAGAGTACTGGCAGGATTTTGGAGGGAGATTAACATGGTTTCAAGAAAATGTTTTCTCACAAAGTAAAAAGGGTCAGGGTGCTAAATCTATAGCTCACAGAAGTCTAGGAGCACACAGAGAGAAAAGGAAAGGTTATCTCAGGAAGTGGGAATTCAATTCTACAATGGGCGGTACGGTGGCACAGTGGTTAGCACTGCTGCCTCACAGTGCCAGAGACCCAGGTTCAATTCTCGCCTGAGGTGACTCTCTGTGTGGAGTTTGCATATTCTCCTCGTGTCTGCGTGGGTTTTCTCCAGGTGCTCCGGTTTCCTACCATAATCCTAAAAATAAATGTGCAGGTTAGGTAAATTGGCCAGGCTAAATTGCCCATAACGTTAGGTGTAGGGGAATGGGTCTGGGTGGGTTGCGCTTCGGCGGGTTGGTGTGGACTTGTTGGGCCGAAGGGTCTGTTTCCACACTATACGTAATCTAACCTAAAAAAACCGTGAGGTGTGTGGAATGTGGAGAGGTGAAATCCAAGAGGAAATTAGAAAGCGAACAGAGTGTGAAATGTGGTTGGCAAGAAACACAAGGCGATGTTTAGAAATTTTCCTTCAAAACAGAGGAAGAAACTAAGTAAAGTCAGGAGCAAGGGCAAACAATAGAAAGCATATGCAGATGTAAAATGTTTGCATGTGGTTCTTAATTTGGATTGAAGCTTAAAAGTGCCTCAACAGTGTGGGCTTTAATAATGAATCTGTGAGAATTATCAGAGAATCTAGTCAGATACATCTGGACAATTCAAACAGCTAATTGTATTTTGGAACATGAAATCTGGGTATCGAGACAGGACGGTAAGGATGGGAAGACCTTGGATGTCAAAAAAAATTGTGAGCTTTGTCAAAAAGAAATGGCACACGGAAGATTTAGGAAACTGAAGACAGACATGACACTTGGAAATATTTTTTTAAAAGAACAGGAAAAAATAAACTAAAGATATAGGAGAGCTAAAAGGAGCCATAGAATATCTTTGGCAAACAGGATTAAGGAAAATTCCAAGCTATTTTATACATCTCTAAGTAACAAGAAGATATCTAGTAAAAGGATGAGTCCATTCAAGGACAAAGGAGGGAAAGTATGCGTGGAGCTGAAGGAAGTGGGTGAAACCTTTAATGAATACTTTGCATGTGTTTTTACAAAAGAGATTAATGTAGTGGATGGTAAGTGCAGAGAGGGATATGTTGATATTCTACAGCATTTCGATATTAAAAAATGGGGAATGTGCTGGGTGTTTTGATTAAGGTAGACAAATCAACAGGGCAGGTCGTGTCTCACAAACCTCATTGAGTTTTTTGAGAAGGTGACCAAGCATATAGATGAGGGTAGGGCAGTTGACGTGGTATACTTGGACTTCAGTAAAGCCTTTGATAAGGTTCCACTTGGTAGGCTGATGGAGAAAATGCAGATACATGTGATTGAGGGTGATCTAGCAGTTTAGATTAGAAACTGGCTTTCCGGAAGAAGGCAGCGAGTGGTGCTTGATGGAAAATATTCAGTCTGGAGTCCAGTTACAAGTGGTGTGCCACAATGATCTGTTTTGGGACCACTGCAGTTTGTCATTTTTATAACTGACTTTGACGAGGCATAGGTGCGGTCACACTTGGAATATTGTGTACAGTTCTGGTCACCCCATTACAGAAAGGATGTGGAAGCATTGTAAAAGGTGCAGAGGAGATTTACCAGGATGTTGCCTGGTCTGGAGGGAAGTTTTTATGAGGAAAGGCTGAGAGACTTGGGTCTGTTCTCATTGGAAAGAAGAAAACTAAGGGGGGATTTGATAGAGACATACAACATGATCAGAGGATTAGAGAGGGTAGACAGAGAAAGACATTTTCCTAGGGTGTTTGTACGAGAGGGCATAACTACAAATTGAGAAGTGATAGATTTAAGACAGATGTCAGAGGCAAGTTCTTTACGCAGAGAGGTAAGGCGTGGAATGCCCTATCTGCTAAGGTAGTCAACTCAGCCACATTATGGAGATTTAAACAATCCTTGGATAAGCACATGGATGATTTTGGGATAGTGTAGGGGGATGAGCTGAGAATAGTTCACAGGTCAGCGCAACATCAAAGGCCGAAGGGCTGGTTCTGCACTGTATTGCTCGATGTTCTATTTTCTATGATGGGATGAATCCCTGAATACTAGGGAAGTGAGGGAGTAAATTGTTGGACCCTTGTGCATACTCTTTGTATGCTCTTTAGTGACAAGAGAGATTCCCGAGGACTGGAGAACAGTTAACATTGCTCTTTTGTTTCATAAAGTCAACAGCGATAATCCCAGAAATTTCAGGCTGGTGAGTCTTACACTTGAAGAGGATTCTGGGTAATCCAAGATGGAGGACGGGAAAAATTTCTGGCTGTAAGAGCTGCTCCTTTTTTTGAGGTATGTTAGATGTTGTCGGTGATTTCCTCAAATTCCAGGAGCAGCAATTACTGTTTTATATGCTGTTGCATTGTTTTGGAACTTCGGAAAAAAAAAGTCAAAACAACAGCAGTTTTAAAAGGGAGAAGAGCAGACAAAGGAAGCACATGGTGAGGACAGTGTAGCGAGAGAGAGAACCTGCACCGTTTTACATTACATTATATTACAGTGTGGAAACAGGCCCTTCGGCCCAACAAGTCAACACCGCCCCGCCGAAGCGCAACCCACCCATACTCCTACCTAACGCTACGGGGAATTTAGCATGGCCAATTCACCTGACCTGTACATCTTTGGACTGTGGGAGGAAACCCACGCAGACACGGGGAGAATGTGCAAACTCCACACAGTCAGTCGCTTGAGGCGGGAATTGAATCCGGGTCTCTGGCGCTGTGAGGCAGCAGTGCTAACCACTGTGCCACCGTGCCACCTTTGCTGTTTGAATTTGTGTATTCCTGGACATTGGAGTGCATCTGGGAAAATTAACAAACAGTTAATTTCACAACTAATCTTGGAGGAACCGGTTTGGGCTAAGTTCACATCACAGAATCAGATAAGTTCATTGTTGTTTTAAGTCTGTCCAACAGAAAGGCTGCATTAGTAAATATAGTGGATTCTTTCTTGATTATATGTTTTTCAAGATACGTCTCTTGAAATTTAAAATATAAGCCATAGCTGTTAATTTAACCTGGTGCAGTGTTTGTAAAGGAATAAGACGGTGTTATTTTCTGGGTCTGTAGATTGTGAAGGAGCAAAAATGCCCTTTGCAGTGATATGTACTTCTTGTCAGATGTGGGGCCTTAAAGAGAGTTTAAGGGTTACTGCGGATTATATCTGTCATAAATACTGTTGAATGCGAATCTTATCAGATCGAGTGGATCGGTTGGAGAGACAGATAGAAGCAATGAGGAATTTGCAACAGTAACAGTGTGTGATGGATGGCAGTTATAGGAAGGGGGGAAGTCTCAGATACAGTCACATAGATGGGTTAACTCCAGGAAGGGTAAGACAGGTAGGCACCAAGGGCAGGAGTCTTTTGTGGATATACATATTTCAAACAGGTATGCTGTTTTGGAAAATGTAGGGGGTGATGTATTCTCAAGGGAATGTAGCACGAACAGCCAAGTTTCTGGTATTGAGAGTGGCTCTAATGCAACGAGGGGTACGTCGGCTTCCAAGAGATCAATTGTATTAGGGGATTCTGTAGACAAACGTGGCCAGCAGAGAAAAAACAGAATGGTGTGTTGTTTCCCTGGTGCCAGGATCATGGATGTCTCAGAGAGGGTGCAGAATGTTCTCATGGGGGAGAGGGGCCAGCAGGTTGTCATTGTCCACATTGGAACCAAAAACATTGGAAGGGAAAAGGTTGAGACTCTGAAGGGAGATGACAGAGAGTTAGGCAAAAAATTTAAAAAGGGTAGTGATATCTGGATTACTCCCAGTGCTACGAGCTAGTGAGGGCAGGAATAGGAGGATAAAGCAGATGAATGCATGGCTGAAGCGCTGGTGTATGGGAGATGAATTCACATGTTTGGATCATTGCAATCTCTTTTGGGGTAGAAGTGAGCTGTACAAAAAGGACGGATTGCACCTAAATTGGAAGGGGACTAATATACTGGCAGGGAAATTTGCTAGAACTGCTTGGGAGGATTT
>NC_057736.1:49748164-49787458 GCF_004010195.1 Chiloscyllium plagiosum | reverse complement strand
ATCCATGAACACCAACTAGCCACGAAACAACACGACCAGCTATTCTTAGTAGCCACACACAGATGACAAGCAACATGAATTCGACTGGAACAACACTACTATTATAGGACAAGCCAAACAGAGAACAACCAGGGAATTCCTAGAGGCATGGCATTCATCCACAGATTCAATCAATAAGCACATTGACCTGGACCCAATATACTGCAACGGACAGCTGGAACTGACAACCGGAAGCAGCAGATACAAATCACTATAAATGCCGGAGGAAAGATCACAGAAGCGCTTCACAGGAGGCTCCCAAGCACTGAGGATGTCACCTAGACGGGACGAAACGTCTGCAACACAAATTCCCAACTCCGTGAACAGAACCACAACAACGAGCACCCGAGCTACAAATCTTCTCACAAACTTTGAATAACGTTTTAATATATTTTTTTAATGTTGTACATCATATGCATTCTGCTTTGTTAATTGTGTCTCCATTGAAAATTCTGAGTGTGTTGTGCACACATGAACAATCTTTGTTATCTGCACACACTGTATCGAAAATCATTTTTCCTCTATTCCATTTTAAATTATCCTGTTTTGGTTACATTGTCATTTGCTATGTCTTCTTCAAACGTATTCTGTTACTTTCTTTGCATTTTATTTTAGTTCCGTTTATCAAGAAGATATTGATGACTGGGAGATATTGCTTTTCTCCTCTCCATTCTCCATGGCCACTGCCTCCTATTCCTTTATGTTCCTTAACCAATCACACATACATACTGGATGTAGGTTTGCTAGCTGAGATGGAAGGTTCGTTTTCAGACGTTTCATCACCATACTGGGTAGCATCTTCAGGGAGCTTCCGGTGAATGAGCAAACGAAACTTCCAGCTCAGCGAGCAAACCTACATCCAGAACCTCAACCTGAGCCAGAAATCTTCCCAAAACTTGCTAACATACAAACTGTCTCTGACCCTTTAATCCCAATAACAATGGCAGTTGTAAATATAACATTTTCTTTTGGACTAAGGCCAAAAAAAGATAACTAAAAGGCATATTAGCTGTTCAATAAGATGTTTGCAGCTTTAGAAACAAATGATTTAAGTGTGTTGTATTAAAGATAAAACATTTCCTTCTTAGAGCAGTGAGAGGGAGGTCTGGATAAATCCTCACTTCCTGTGTGTGTTTGGAGCAGTAGTGCCAGAGACAGGTTTTAGGTTAACGGAGATTGTGGTGAAGACACAGTGTAGTAACAACCTCAATTTGCTCTTGGCAAATTGGATAGCACAGCAGAGTCATCTAGCCTATGAAAAGAGAGCATCGCCTTTCTCTTTTACTTCTAACGTTGTTCAATTAATTGAAGATGGGCATAAGACCAATAGCAGGCCTTGTCAACATCTCACCCAGACCAAGTATTGTTGTTACATTATAAGTGGGGTGTTGTGCCGAACGTTCCAGCTGAGAGGTATTGCTTCAGGTTTCAGGGCCATGGAATGGGGTAATTGGGGTGATTGTCTCAATGCATTGTTAAACACACTACCCAAACCACAAAAGCATAGGTCGTTGCCAACTGATATGAGTAAGCAGGGCAGAAAGCTAGCAGACCACAGAATGTTCGGGAGCCAAGGTTAAGGGATGAAGGAGGGACAACATATGTGAATGCGCACAGTGTGCTTAGTAGATGTGTAATGTATGGCAACTTGATGAAATTAACAGCAAAGTTAACGGTTAACTTATAGACTTGTGATTTCGATGTAAATATGTATAAAGATAGTGCTGCATGGACATTCCGCAGAGCGAGCTCGATTGTCCTGTGTTCCTCACCTTGCTGTAATCAATTGCCACCAGAATACCGCCGTTACTGCTGAATTCCCAATGCTCTCAGCATCTTTTTTGTCTCACAGATTGAGGTCACTCTGACAACTTGGCAGTCGGCAGGACCACGTGACCTTGTTCTGCAACGGAGTACCACGTGACCTTGTTTTGCCCGCGAAATGGAGGATCACGTGACATCCCTGCACGCCCCCGGTGTGTGAAACAGGGCATCACGTGACCTCCCTGCACACCTCTGGCACGTGAAACAGAGCATCACGTGACCCTGTTTTGCAATGGAGCGGAGCACCACGTGACCTTGTTCTGCGCGCACGCATAACAGAGCATCCCCAAAGGCTTCCGAATGCCGAGTATATTTACAGTCGCAGCCAGCCATATATTTACAAGTAAGCCATATATTTACAAGTCCCCCTTTTGGTCTCATGAAAATGGGACCAACAAACCGATTTTATACATCATATTCAGTCTCCGATGCATAGTCTTCCCTTCTTGCCAGAGCCATGGTTTCCATCTCCATCTGTGACATCTGGTAGGGCGGAGGAGCCTTCCCTTCAATAGCTGTAATGATTACCCGGTTCAACAAAGATCTCATGCAGGGGATACAACAACATCCACACAACACTAACACAATGATCATACCAACGAGGGACATAAACACAGACACAAATAATCCTTTCCATTTCCCAAACCATGAGCCGAACAGTCCTCCTAGAGGGTTGTGAATACCTGAATGTTTATGCATTTCTTCAGACAAGATTCTTAGTCCTTCCAAGGCTCTGGTTACTGTATTGTTGGGGATGAACGTACAACATTGATCTCCAAACATAGAGCACACTCCCCCCTTTTCTGCTAGCAACATATCTAAGGCCATTCTATTTTGTACTGTCATGAATGAGGTTGCTGCCAATTGTTCAGAGAGTCCCGCCACCGCATCTCTAGTTCTATTGGCTAGCCTGAGAACATTGTAATGTACATAATTAATTCTGTCGACGTTTTTATTCGGCGTGACTGGGAATAGAGCACTGATAAGTGGGAGATTCTCAAATCCTGCTGCTATCTGGTCTGCCAATTTATATTCATCAGGTACACCACGGGGAACACCTATTGCAGCCATGTAAGTGGTTTATCCAGATGTGACATCAAACAAATCCCTGCATGTTCATACATGCGGATTTATTCCCTTTTGTCGTTCTCCTAAGAGGAATAAGGGTACCTCTAGCCGGACCATTGCACAGGTTCCAGACCAATCTGGAGGTAGACTAACAAGTAGTGTTCTATCTCCACAGTACCAAAAAAGATCAGCTCTGGCCCAAACCATTGAGCTAGCCAGTTACATCAATTGTGTGCTGACACCAGTCAGCGGGCATGTCTCCCAAGATTGTATTAGAACTCCGAGTGAAACAAGTGTAATCGTTGGCTCTTGGGGTAAACACTGGAGGTAACGTGGAATTCTTTACAGGTGGGAAAATAACACTTAAGGTGGTACAATTTGGAGGGTCCGCCTGCATGGTATCACCACAACTCCTGAACTTTGTTCTAACTCCATGCTTGTTGTGTTTCCGGTTTTTGGCTGGTGGATAGGAGGATCTACCAAGGTTACCTTCACTAGTCTCATGGTATCCTTTCCTGATTGATCTACACCTATTACAAAGTAAAAGCTGTTATCATCGATTTCGCACTGATTCCGTACTTCTGTCAGGTGAATCCTGTCAGGGTTAACAAAAGTGGATTTTTTATCTCTGAGGAATGATCGAGTTGCCTCCTAGTGAGGCTCACATGGTCCTGAGCCTTCCATCTATTATCTGAGGATGGTGACTTTTTGGGCGTCCATCTTACCCCAGTCCATGTTAATACATGAAGCCACGTCGGGCACCATCTATAGTAATTGGTATGCACGCAAAGGTACACATCATACCCTCTCCAGCTTCCTGGATTGTGGCCACAGTCAATTACTTCGCATAAGTCAAACTGGTATGTTATACCATGGTTTTTATCATGTTTGATGTGTACCTGGCTCCCCGCCTCCCTTAAACATTTGTCCACCTCTTGCCCTATTGCTCTTTTGTACCTGGGACTGACTCCCTCGTCTGTGTGTTTGTCCCTCATGGTTAACACCCCTATTAACAGCGGCATAACACTTATACATAAAAGAATAGCAAAAACTCCCAACCCCACAGGTGAGGGTAGTGTGGGCTTCTTACAAAGATAAACATTATATCCGTTACACAACCTGCCTATATTAAACAAATTCTTTTTGTGTTCCAGTCCTGTCCTCACTTCTGCTCTCCAGAAAAACCCTTCCTTAGAGATCTTGAGAACCTCTCCCCCTTTTTCCAGAACCCTCTTCCTGCAAGAGTTAAAAGGTTAAGACCCTTCTACTCTTTTTCTGTTCTTATTTGTTCTAGAGTTCTCATTGGCGGTTCCGTGGCTGCACACTGGCTCCAATGGTACCAGCTTTCTCCTTTCCCCTGTAGTCTGACCGCATGAGATGTCCTATCCACAACCTTATAAGGTCCTGTCCACCTTGGCTCCGACCATTTCCGTTTGATCACTTTCAACAGGACCCAATCCGTGATAGATGGCGGCTGGCTCTGTAGGACCCCCTTTGCCGATCCAACCTGTTTGGAGAAAGCTGACACCAAAGCTGTTAGTTGGTCATAGTAAGGTTTGTACCTTAGAGAGGCTCCTCCTCCCTCTAACACCTGTATTCCGGCTCCTGGTCCCGGGAACTGCTGCCCTGTTGTTAGCTCGTACGGGGTGAACCCTGTGATGGGGTTTACTGAACTTCTCATGGACAATAAAGCTAAGGGTAGGGCCTCCACCCAACTTAACTTTGTTTGGGCACATACTTTTCCTATTTTTCCTTTTATGGACTGATTCATTCTTTCCACTTTTCCCTGTGACTGAGGATGATACACTGTTCCAAACGCATGTTTCAGTCCTAAAGCTGCTTCAACTTCTTGCAGGCCTTTGTTCTTGAAATGTGTGCCATCATCTGACCTGACTCTCTTTGGAAACCCATGCATTGGAATGTATTGGTTTATCAAAAATTTGATCACTGTTTTTGCGTCTTCCTTTTTTGCAGGTATCGCTTCTGGCCAACCAGTGTATGCATCCACTGCTACCAAAAGGTACCAGTATCCGTTTACTCTCTCTATCATGTCAGTGTACTCGATCACTATTTCCTGACCTGGCATTCTTGGAAGAGGGAATTTTCCCTCGTGTGGTTTCACTGTTGGTCTCACATTGTATTCTGTACACGTTCTACATTCCCTGATATAAATTTCAATAATTGCTGGCAAGAACGGATGCCACCAATGTGTCAGATACCTCTGCATCTGTGTTTTTCCACAATGTGTCAACCCATGAGCTTCCTGGAGCATGGAAGCTATCAAACCTGAGGACTGGTCTACCGTCCGGTGACCTCCAAATCCCTTCTGACTCTGTGGCCCCTCTCTCTCTCTATACTGTCAGTTCATGAGGAGAGGCTTTCTGCTGCTCTTTGATTAACACATTTGTATCGCAGGCAGGCATCAGGTCATACACTGTTCTATCTGTTTGCATCATTATATACTGTGCTGTATACCCTGCTGCTTTCTTTGCTGCTGAGTCAGCTTCCTGATTGCCCTTCGCTACTACTGTATCTGCTTTATAGGCTGCTTTAAGTCCTTCAGTTGGATGTCTGTAACAGCAACCATCTGTGAACAGCACTTCTTCTGGGTCTACTAGTGAAATTGCCTGTAAGTCTGCCCTAACTTTGACGTCTCTCTGTATCCTTTCCTCACACATGTGTGGCTCTCCTTCTCCCATATTGTCAGCCATGTTAATTCCTTCGTGTGTAAAAGTTATATGTGGTGCATTCAGGAGTTTTTCTAATCTGGTTTGCCGCAGTGACGTCATTGTAAAGGCTGTTGAGTTCACATAGGCCACTATACTATGTGTCGTCAGTACCGTTAGTGAATGGCCCATGACTATATGTGCTACATTTTGGAGAATGTTTGCTACCCCTGCTGCATGTCTTGTACATGGCGGGTGTTTGTCCTCTATTGGGTCAAGGGTAACACTTACATACATCAGCACCTGCCTGCCTCCCCCTTTTTTCTGAAAAAGAACACCATTTACTGTATGTAATTTTTCAGAAATATCGAGGAAAAATGGCTCTTTGTAATCCTGGACCACTAAATCAGCAGCCCGCGTTAGGGCCTGTTTAAGAGATATGAAACTTTCGTCTGTCTCCGTGGTCCACTGCAAATGGGCCGACAAATTTCTCATGCCTTGCTCATTCACCATGGCTCTGAGAGGGAAAGTGAGCTCCCCATATGATGCAACGAATTGTCTGCTGTATCCTGCCAACCCAAGAAATGAGAGCATGTCCTTTACAGTGGTATGATGCAGAATGGAGGATCTATGGGACGGAGAGAGACATGTTCCCTTAGCGGAAATCAGTCTACCCAAAAAAGACACCGTCTGTCTGCAGCATTGTAATTTAGTCCGTGAGACTTTGAAACCAACGTCATACATGCGAAGCAGCAACGTCTTTGTGGCTGCCAGACAAGACACATGGTCGTGTGCCGCCAAAAGAATGTCAACCACATACTGGATCAATATCACCCCCTTTGGGAGTGTCATGTCCTTCAGCTGCTGTTTCAGTACCTAATTAAACACTCCCAGCGACAAAATGAACCCTTGAGGGACCCTTGTATAACGTAGTTGTTGGCCTTTATAGGTGAACGAAAAAATGTCCCTCAAATGATCAGCTAAGGGCAAACAGAAGAACGCGTTGGCCAGATCAATGCACGAGAACCACTTATGGTCAGGGGTCAGCACAGACATTGCAGTGTAGGGGTTTGCAACTGGAACTGTTGGAGTAGAAACGACGCTATTAATCCGTCTAAGATCATGCGCCATCCGATATTTACCGGTATTCTGCTTCTCTACAGGTAAGATAGGAGTGTTCCAGGCTGACTGGGAGGGTTCTAGCACCCCTGCTGCTAACAATCCTTCAATTGTGTCAGCAATGCCGGCTTCAGCCTCTGGTTTGTGTGAATATTGTCTCTGCCAAATTGGAGTGTGGTCAATTAAATCAAATGTGATCGGTGTGACGTGTTTGCAGTGACCAACGTCCGTTGAACCTGCTGACCACAAGGTATCTGGTAGAGCGTCAAGCATCGCTGCAGCCTGTGGATGGTCTGTTTTCTCTCTGCCATGAAACCTTTAAATCTGCCTATGTTCCAGCAGTACCTTGTCAGTTGTCCTATACATAATTCTGTAGGCTTCCTCTGATGGTAGCTGAGTCCAAACCCAATCAGTTAGCGCCATCATACGTTTGGACATAGGTCCCAGAGCTGGAAATGTGTTGCTGGAAAAGCACAGCAGGTCCCAGATCCTTGGCCTGATATTTAGCATGCAAGGCCAATGTGAGATGAGGTATAGCTTCTTCAGACATCTCATACCATTCCAACTGTTCTGCAGTCAGTTCAACAACACCCGCCACACCTTCTTTCCCTATCAGAATACAACTAGAGGAAATATCCCATTGAGTCCCTTCTAAATGCTGATAGAATGCATGCTGTACCAAACTGTACGTGTTATTTCAATCAGAGAGATTGTCTCATTCATTCAATGTATCAAGCTCAATGCTTCCATTGTCATTATCATCTCTATCATAATACAGGGTAACATGAAGGGGATCTGCAGGAAGAGCATAGGGATGCAGCATCTGAACCCAGGGTCGCCATTGGCTGTATAAAGACTGTATACCGTTGTTCTGCCTGTTTTCAGGATCGAGGAGTCCCCAGTTCATGAAGCAAACTGCATTTGTCAACTTAATGAATACAGCTACTCTCTTTCTCTCAATGTCACAAAATTCACACATTGTCTCAATCAAACTGTACACATTCACTCCATGAACCAAACTGTACGTGTTAATTCAATCAGAGAGATTCTCTCATTCATTCAACGTATCAAGCTCAATGCTTCCATTCAATTATACAAACTGCATTCATTGAATCATTGAATCTAACTACGATTATTCATTGTTTAAATGGAACAAACGTAACTGTGAATCCTACTGCACTCATTCATTCAATGAAACAGACTGCACATGATAATTCAATGAGTGGAGGTTCTCTCATTCGTTCAAACCCACAAGCTTAACGCATTGATTCAATCAAACAAACTGCAACATTTAGTCCATGAAACAAACTGCACCTGTTCATTCAATGAATAGAGCTCTTCTCTTTCATTCAATGCCTCGTGCTTAACGCTTTACTTCAATGAAACAACCTGCATTCATTCATTAATTTATATTTCAATCATTGATTCAAAGAAACAAACGTAATTCATTGATTTAATTGTACAAACTTCACTCATTTCTGGATTTAACTGAATTCATTCAATTAATGAATCAAACTGCAAACATACATTCAATGAGGAACACTGCAAGTCCTATTCCAATGAATCTAACTTTTGCCATTCATTCAATGAAAGAAACTGCACGCGGTCATTCAATGATACAAACTGCATGAATTCATGAAATTAATCAGACTAAATTCAATAAGTAAAGCTTTTCTTGTTTATTCAATGTCTCAAGCTTAGCACTTTCATTCAATGAAACCAACTGCATTCATTCAATCATTGGATCAAACTGCAATCATTGAGTCAATGAATCAAACAGTATTAATGGATTCAATCAAACAAACTTAACTCATTACTTCGTGAATCAAACTGCACCCATTCATTCAATGAAATGCACTGTATGTCTTTATTAAAAGAGTAGAACTCCGGTCATTCATTGAATGCCACGAACAAAACGTATACATTCAATTGAGCAAACTGCACTCATTTATTCAAAGATGCAGACCACGTCTTAATTAAATGAGTAGAGCTTCGCTCATTCATTCAATGTGTCAAGCTCACCGTTTTCATTTAATGAAACAAACTGCATTCATTGAACCATTGAATCAAACTCCAATCATTGATTCAATGAATCAAACCTTATTCCTTGTTTCAATCGAACAAACCTAATTCACTTATTTAGTGAATCCTACTACACTCAATGAAACAGACTGCACATGATAATTCAATGAGTAGATATACTCTCATTCGTTCAATGTCACAAGCTTAACGCATTGATTCCATCAAACAAATTGCACACATTTAGTTCATGAAGCAATTTGTCAATTCAATGAATACAGCTACTCATTCATTCAATGTCACAAGCTTCACACATTGTCTCAATCAGACTGCACACATTCACTCCATTAACCAAACTGCACGTGTTAATTCAATATGTTGAGCTTCTCTCATTCATTCAAATGTGTCAAGCTTTATGCTTTCATTCAATGAAACAAACTGCACTCTTGATTCATTGAACTAAACTTTAATGATTGATTCAATGAATCAAACGTTATTCAATGTTTCAATGAAACAAACTTAACACGCTTATTTAGTGAATGAAACTGCACACGTTCATTTAATGCAAGAGGCTGCACTTGTCAATTCAATGAGTAGAGCTACTCTCATTCAGTCAATGGGTCAAGCTTAATGCTTTCATTCACAGAAACAAACTGAATCATTGAATCATTGAATCAAACTACAATAATTGATTGAATGAATCAAACCTTATTCCTTGTTGCAATCGAACAAACCTAACTCACTTATTTAGTGAATCTTACTACACTCGTTCACTCAATGAAACAGACTGCACATGATAATTCGTTCATTCGTTCATTCACTCATTCGTTCAAAGCCACAAGCTTAAGGCATTGATTCAATCAAACATTTTGCATACATTTAGTTCATGAAGCAAACTGCATTTGTCAATTTAATGAATACAGCTACTCTCATTCTCTCAATGTCACAAGCTTCACACATTGTCTCAATCAAACTGCACACATTCACTCCATGAACCAAACTGTACGTGTTAATTCAATGAGAGAGCTTCTTTCATTCATTCAACGTTTCAAGCTCAATGCTTCCATTCAATTATACAAACTGCATTCATTGAATCATTGAATCTAACTACGATTATTCGTTGTTTCAATGGAACAAACGTAACTCACTTATTTAGTGAATCCTACTGCACTCATTCATTCAATGAAACAGACAGCACATGATAATTCAATGAGTGGAGGTTCTCTCGTTCCTTCAAAGCCACAAGCTTAATGCATTGATTCAATCAAACAAACTGCACACATTTAGTCCATGAAACAAACTGCACCTGTTCATTCAATGAGTAGAGGGTGATGTGTCCGGTGATAGCATCATTTGGGATCCAGAGTGAATCACTGTCATATAACAGTTGACAGAATAGCCCAACTAGTCCGCACAGGACCGAGACTCCACATCTCACCAGCAAGTCATGACCCATCAGATTCATAGGGCATGCAGGTGATGAAATATACTGGTGACGAAAGGTCTGTCCGGCCACCGATGTGATCAGTGGCGATGTCAAAGGCAGATTTTCTGGTTTACCCAAGAACCCTACTAACTGGACGCTGGAGGATGACATATTTGACCGAGGTATATCACAAGTGATGGTAGAAAATCTTGCACCCGTGTCAACCAAAAAAGACAGATTCTTGTCCATTATCCTCATTTGCAAATAGGGGGCTGCCAACCCCACATGCCTCTGGGTTCTCGGGCCCCGTCAATATTCATACCCCTGCCCTTCCAGCATAGTCTGGGGGTACTGTCCTTGTACCGGGGCTGCAGCTGCATTTGGGGCTTGGTAAGGCTGAGCAGCCTGTTGAAAAGGAGGGTGACTTGAGCGGACATACTGTCCTCGGATCAATCCCTGGCCTCCCTGGGGTCCCCACAGCATAGGACAATTTCTTCTCCAATGCCCGGGCTGGCCACATTCAAAACAGGTGTTGGGTGGCTCTTGGTCCTCTTGGTCCTCCGTGGCCCCTCCCTCTGCCACGCATTCCTCCTGAAGCACCTATAGGCTTGCCCCCATAATGAGAGTAGGGAGGCATCCAATCAGGTGTTGGGTCCAGACTGGGCAGGTTGTTTTGTGGCGACGGCCGCTGAACCATCTGATTAGTCATCTTTTGGAGGCCTTCCTTGTATCATTAGCCTTCCTTCTAGCCTCATCGAGCTGTAACTTCAGCAACTGCACTTGAGCTGACTTGTTGCTCTGTTTATCTTCATCCTGTTTTGTCGTGTGACGCTTCATGTGATGCGTCAAGTGTTTCTCCCACTGTTCTGTAGAACAACCTGGGATATCAGGATAACTCTCCATTGCCTCTTTTACTTCCTTAGGCATCCCTGCCATAACTGCATTCCTAAATAACGTGGTCTGTAGCTGACCTGACCCTGGATGGCTCCCCGCAGTATCCGTCCATGTGCCCTTACACCTAGCCAAAAAGGCAGGCATATCCTCACCCTCCTTCATTGTGAAGGTGAGTGAGTGCATCGCGCCCGGTGGAATCGGAAATCTATCCCTCATTGCCCTTCCCACACAGGTGGCATGCTGCACAAACGGTTCTGAATCAGGTAGTAAGGTGGTCCCCGCAGACGCTTCAATCTGCTGTATTTCCCACATATTCAACTGCTTGCCCAACAATGCTCTCCAATCTCCATAGCTAAGTTGTACCCTAGTGTATATTCACAAAATTTAGTCATCCAAGGCCCACCTCCCTCCATGGGTGGGGGCATTTTATCCAGGATGCAGTTCATGTCAGTAAATGTGAAGGGCTGATAAACATCCCTCAAATAAGAGCCTCTGTAAATTAATGACATTTGGTGGTGCTGTTACTGTACGGGTTGTTGTAATGTGTCTCTGTGACGCAGGTTGTAACTTGGTTCAGGTAGGGGCTTCAGTGGAGGGCCATGTTCGGTATGCATTGTGAGTGAGCCTTTCAAAGTGATGGGGTAGGTGTGTGGGTCATCCTCTGTCAGGGATTCTTCGTCCTCAATATCTGTACTATTTTCAGACTCCCCCCCCCATCCAATTTGTCTCTATCTCATTCTTCCCTCAAATCTCTCCTTCTTCTGTCTGAGAACCCGTCATCTAGTAACTGACATGAACTATGTAATCTTCCCCTCCTTTCGCCCTCAATACTATACGGTGTCGAGTGAGCATCTGGCTCTTCCACTAATGAACGTCTCCCTTGTTTCGGCTATTCTTTGTTTCTGCTGTGCGTCATTATCACCCTGCTTGCCTCCTCCACTTCTTTAACTCTCTGTGCAGCTTCTAGTGTTAGTTTTTCTACCTTTCTGATGCTTTCTTCTACTGCTTCCGCCAATCTCTCTTTTACTGCTTCATACTCTCTTGTTTCTACTTCTTGCACATCCAACACCCCTTCTTGAACATGCATAAGTGGCATTTGTGTTACAGTATATGGGGGTGGTGATTGTACCCCAGGCGATTTAGAATATAATGGCGCGGATGGTCCTGCCTTTTCTGTCTCCTTCGCTAGTTTTGTCTTAGAGGTACCACCCACTCTCTGTTGTAATGTTTCTACCGCCATACAGGCTAACGTCATGTTGTGCAGATGAATCCTCCTCTCTTCTTTATCCTCGCCTTCTTTTGTCCACTTTCTTCGAACTAATATTGACCCTTTCTTTCCCTTCATATGCTCTTCAACTTCTAATTTAGCTTGCTCTTCTGCCTTTCCTAAAAATGGTGACAATTTCTCCCTCTCCTCATCTTTAGGGACTTTGCCCTGTTGTTGTAATTCTTCCCAAATCTTATCATATTTCTCCATCATTGTTTTTTGTTCGTCCTTTGGAAGCTCACTAACTAACTGACTTCTAGCTTTACCCCACTGCTGTTTTATGGGCAACATTAAGTCGAAAGAACATCCTCCGTATTCCTCACACTCTTTATCAAATTCCCCTTCCATCTTACGTATTTTTGTTTTAATCCTCCCGTCTAGCAGTCAATTGGTTTGGATATAATATAACTGAGCAACTAACCCAATCAGAGACAAATCCGGTGGCCAGTCAGTTTGTATGGAGTACACCTGAGCTACTGACCCTTTCAGCGAGATTTATCAGCAGTGTCGTTGTTGTCACCCTTAGGTTTCCACTGCCAACTCTCTCTCGCTGAGATACCACCGTCCCTGTCTTCAAGACACTACTGGCTTTTCTGCCACCCTCCGTACATTCCCCAATATAAGCTTTAAAACATACAACACAATCATACACCACAATTTGTGAGTGTTGTTTTTATGAGATCCTGCTCAATGGACTTTAAACCACCTCACACTTACGTACCTTGTTGCTTTTATGGGGACTCTAACCCCAAGGGACTTTAAACCCGTACGTACTATATCAATACTTTATCCACTTACTATTACTAGGACACTGCAGTATAATGACAACAATCAATTTAGTATCTCCAATTGCAGAACTTCGATATAAACAGGCGTCTGCTCACCTTTTTCAATGCGGCGCCGCTTGTTATTGTCATCAGACGTCAGTTGTCCATTGTTTCTATTTTTCTCTCTTTTCTGTCACTTCTCCGTCTTCATCACGTCGAGCTCACCAAATTGTCGGACTTTGGCTCAATCTACCAACTTACTTTCTTCTATGTGTGAGCCAAGTCCTGCATGTTCTTTAAATGAAGCAATAGGAGAAGATTAGATTAGATTAGATTACACTGTGGAAACAGGCCCTTCGGCCCAACAAGTCCACACCAACCCGCCGAAGCGAAACCCACCCATACCCCTACATTTACCCCTTACCTAACACTACGGGCAATTCACCTGACCCTGCACATCTTTGGACTGTGGGAGGAAACCGGAGCACCCGGAGGAAACCCACGCAGACACGGGGAGAACGTGCAAACTCCACACAGTCAGTCGCCTGAGGCAGGAATTGAACCCAGGTCTCAGGCGCTGTGAGGCAGCAGTGCTAACTACTGTGCCACCGTGCCGCCCATGATTTTCTACATGATTATAAATCCTATCTCTAAATACAGTGGATGCTGGGTTACAGGCTTTTCCAACACCACACTCTTCGACTCCGATCTCCAGCATCTGCAGTCCTCACTCTCTCCCACAGGGTTATATCATCCAAATAACGAGCGTGACAGCTGGTTCTGCCTTGCCCAGACCCCCCCCCCCCCCCCCCCCCCCCCGGCTGAGTTCCATCCTCAACACTACCCAACATTCTCCAAGTTCAGAATGTGGTCACGGGCAGGGAGGCAAGGTAACACTGGAACAGGAAAAGACTTCAGGAAATTTAAGACAGATTTGGATAATTGTCTGCACTCAATGGTACAATGTGAGCAAGGGGCCAAAACAACCTGACGTAGGTGAGACAGTGGATCGAGGTGCATGGGGAACCTAACATATAGATTGGGCAGCGGTCTACCCCAGTACCCCAGACATGTAATGAAAATATAACATATTGGAGGAACCATAGTCTCATCCTAGAACACCTGCCTATCAAAGTACGCCAGAAGCTGGGGATAATTACTATAAATTTAGTAACCCTGTTGAATTTATCTCTCCCAACCCTGTGCCCGAAACCCATAAAGAATCTCTTTCCGTCTTTTGCACAAGACTTGTTACGATAGATACCCTTTCCAGTATCAACGTCGAGATAAGCATGATCTATCGCCAGCTATGCTGCAGGATTGGCGAGTCAGTTCTGCTGTCCTGGCCTCATTGCAACAGCAGTTAATAAATCTAGAGGGAGAAATAAAGAATTTAATGGAAGCGGAGTTAAACCACCACCACAGAACGACTGGCATTGGTGCTGAAAATACTAGGATACATATTAAAATCACTTCTTTACTGGAATTCGCTGAGAAGGCCACGGAGACACCCGCAAGAGAATCAACAAAAATACAAAAGCTGTCCAGAAAATGTCGCTGTGTTAGGATTTCTTTCCACATTCTGACCGCCTACCAAACCCAAACGAACGTGCTTTTGAATCACCGACTCCCGTCTTGGATTCAAGATCAAGATCTCCACACACTCCATTTCCAGAGAACTGGCACAAACTTTTGTTGTTATACTTCATGATGTGCCGAATATAATCGGATAGTCTTGAAAGTTCTGGAACGTTATCTATGTTCTGTGTCCATGATCTGGGATATTTTAGTGGAGCTGAACATCGGAATCTCAAGGACTCCCGGAGCTGCCCGGTGAAACAACGTGGACAAGTGGGAGCTGGTAACAAGGGACACATTTGGATGTGCTGAACCGAGGCGATCTTTGAATGAACCCGTTTTGGACTTTACCACGTTGATAACTGCGACATCTAAAGGACCAAATTCAACAAACACTGTTCGTAAATCAACAGGTATATGTTACCACAGCAATGCATTATACCAAAAGGCACCGGAACTGGTCTCTTGAAGGGCATTATCTAGTTATAACACATGATGGAATAAGTCAGTGCTATATGGGGAAGCGATTGCCTAACCACCTCCCCGCCCCCACCCCTCCTCACCTCCGCAACAGGATATCAAAAAGAAAAATCTCATAGTACTTCCCACACAGGAAATTGAACTAACACAATTGCTGCCCTGCTCTTCCACCCAATATAATTGGTAACAATTATTAACTGAAGCCCAGGGTGCAGAACACCAGTGGATAAAGATTAAGAAAACCAAAGCTAAATTTGAAGCTCTTCACAAAATTAAATGGTATGAAGGGTTGTGGAATTAGGGACTAAACGTTAATATCCACCCATGAATTGGATTTCCCTCTCATACTTGTCGTGTTGCAATTGCTTTCTTGATCATTCTAAGCTTTCTCTGCATGTAGCAAATGAAAATAACTCAAACTGTAAGTGTGTGAGTGTGTGTACATGTGTATGTGTGGGAGGTGGGGTGGGTAGGTACTTATCCCTTCAATTGACAAAGCAGTGATGAAGAGACCTATATTGAAACCACAACTCCAACAACCAAACAATCTGTAATTGGCTTCATGGCCATATGGGGAGGTCATGGGCCAGAAGTGGGGACTTTATTAGGGGAATTAGGGTGCCGTGTGATTGCTGGGTATGGTCTCAGGTGTGGGCAAAGGTGTGATGGGGAGAAAGTGGAGTGAAGAGGGAGGACAGGGAAGGGGATGGTCTTTTCGGGCTGCTGGTTAGGCAAAGGTGTGTGTCGGAGCCATGGAATGAGATGCTTGGGCTGATTGCTAAAGACTCACCACCCAAACCACACTAGCATAGTTAGTTGCCAGCTCATATGGGTAAGCAGGACAGAACGCTACCAGAACACAGAATGTTCAGGAATGAATGACCACACAAGCAAATGGGTCCCATGTGCTTGAATCTGATTACTGTATGTGTAATCCACAGTGAAATGATGTAATGAAAATGCCCAGCCCTTCTTCTTCATAATTAATTGACCAGTCAATTGATTTACAGACTTGATGTAACTACTGCTTAGCGAATTGATCAACTGCATAGAAAGTTAGCATATAAGCTTACATCGAAAATTTGTAAGAAAGTATAAGAACAGTGCTGTGCATGTATCTGGGAGAGTGAGCTCGATTGCCCTGCATAACAATCTTCCCTCTCTTACTGTAATCGATTCCCGCTGAATACCCGACACTGTCAGGGACCCAGGTCACTCCAAAGGAGGAGCACCACACAGTTCCCCACACTTACGGATGGACTAGAAGACAAAATAAAGACAAGACTACAGCATTTGCAGAAAACATCAGCCAGAAGTACCAAGTGGATGATACATTTTGGCCTTCTCCAGTGTGACTCAACATCAGAGATGATGGTCTTCAACCAAATCGATTCACTTCACATAACATCAAGAAACAGATGGAGGCAATAGATAGTGCAAAGGCTATGGGCCCTGCCAATATTCTGGCAATATAATTGAGTTGTGCTCTACAACATCCCGACCACGAAGCCAAGCTGTTCCAATACTGCTACAGCACTAGCATCTACCTTCAATGTGGGCTATTATCCAGCACAAAATCGCAGAGCTATTTCCCATTCCATTAGTCTATTCTCCATCACTAGTAAAGTGATGGAAGGTGTCATCAACAGTGCTATCCAGTGTCACCTGCTCAGCAATAACTTGTTCAATGACATCAAGTTTGGTTTCTACCAGGGCCACTCAGCTCCTGACCTCATTATCGGCTTGATTCACAAACTGACACATAAGTGAATTCACCAGGTTAGAGTGACAGCCCAGTTCCCCAGACTTTTACCTGAAATGTCGATTTTCCTGCTCCTCGGATGCTACCTGACCTGCTGTGCTTTTCCAGCACCACTCTAATGTAGACCCCTACCAAGGCCGTCTGTTCCCAAGTAAGTGATATCATCCAACCTCATCCTCATCTCAGTTTATCTGCAGAAACTCTCATCCATTCCTAAATTACCTCTAAACTTAAGTATCCAAACACACTCCTAGTCGACCTCCCACATTCAACCTCCCTGTAATCTCAAGAATACCTAAAACGCCGGTTCCCACATGCTCACTTGTAACAAAGCTTTTTTTTTATCTTCCCTCACCTTCAAAGGTTTCTACTTAAAAGCAGCAAGATTTTAAAATTCGCGTCCTTGTTGTAATTCCTTGTAGTGATCATTCCTATTTCCCTTTACAACACAATTTTGAGACCTCGACAACCATTTAGTTTCCGACTCAACCCGTGGTGAAGCAATGAATATAGTTGCCACCTACTTTCCTCGCTTAAGATATTCTTGAAAATCTGCTTAATTGGCCACCTGACCTAATATCTCCATCTGTAGCCTCGTGTGAATAGTTCCTCGAGAATATTTTTGCGAAATTATACACTTGGTAAAAATAAAACTATTGTTGATTTGAACATATATATGTATTGCCAAATCCTCATTATCGCTGAGTAAATGATCTACTTACCCAACTGTATTGTAAAATAACCTTCGCCACCCTAACTGCAGCAATACACGAAGGTCAAACATCACCTTCTCCACAGTCAAAAGGGCGTTGGCAATGATCACTGGTAACTGTGAATAAAGAAACAAAGTTAATATTTCAGCGAACGCAACATGTATTACCGGGAATAAAAAAAATGCACAGCTTGATGGTCAGAAGCAGAAGGAAAATGGACTCTCGCTGGAAAAAGAACTTCAATCTGTGAAAGACAGTTTGGGAAAATGAATCTGGAAAGATAGCACATAGTCAGGAGGTGGGCAACAGTGGAAAACTCATTGCCAAAAGGTCTGTGAAAGTAACAATACAGGACTAAACAGAGCTAAAATAGACCCATTAATTGAGCCTGAGGAAGTTAGTTATTGACAAAGAGGTGATCATGGAGCACAGAGAGGAATCAGAGTAACGTTAGCTATTTATCATCCCACAGCCTGGAATAGAAATCCTGGAGAAGCAAGCATTTCTCTTGGTTGAATTTGCTCTGTGTAAATCCTCCCCGAACACATTCTTCCAACGAAGGCTGTCCCTATATTTTGGGCGGCCCGCGTTTGTCCCGTGGATCATTTCCTCCAATGAGGCTGGTGAGGATCACCCGGGCCTGTCACCATTTGAGGCATGTTCCCTTTTTGCTGCAAACACGCGACTGGGAGTGTCAAATTTGTGTTTTCTCACTTACACCAAGTCTCAGCTCATACTGACCCCATTTCCCTCCCAATATCTGCTCATTATTTCTTTCTTTACCATGTCCTGCATCTTCCCACTTCACCTGATGAGGGGGCTACCTCGGAAAGCTTGTGGTTTCAGCCAAACCTGGTGGATTACAAGCCGACGTGTGACTGTGTTCATAACAAACAACGTACTGAGTGCATCTAACCAGCCTCAGCTCGCAAAATTTAAAGCTTAACATTAGAATGAAAAATTATGTTCCGTTTTGAATAATTTATTCATAGAATGTGGTTATTGCTGTTTGGGCAAGCATTTTTTGCTCATCTCTTGTTGCCCTCTAGAAGATATTGGTGAACTGCCGTCTTGAACTGTTATCGCACATGTGCAATAGGAAAACTCACAATGACATAAGGGAGGAACTTGAAACCGTGGCAAAATATTTCCAAATCAGGATGCTGGGTGACTTGCAACGGAACTTGACAGTTACGGCGTTCCCATGTACCTCTGCCTTTGTCCTCGATGGCCATCAGTTTGAATGGTACTGTGTAAGGACCCTTACTGAATTTCTGCAGAGTACATTGTAGATGGTGCACATTGCTGCTACTAAGCGTTGGTGGATGAGGGGTGCAGACAAATGGTTCAGGAAGTGTAATGGTTTAGATGCAGAATAACTTTCAATCTGCACTTTAACCATGGACCATTTAAAACAGGGACAGCACGTTTTTCTATGCATAAAGCGACGCCTACAGTAGGCCTTTTCAAGTGTTCAGCATTGTGTTGCATATTCATTAAATCACCTGCTACTCTGTGCCCATTAACCAGTGAAGGGCAGGAACAGCACAAGGTTGATACAAAATAAATGTTCGACAAGCACTTTCCAAATTTCGAGGCCACGTTCAGCATAGGACAAGATATTGATTAAATTACCCCCCATACTGTTCCCATCAAACACTCCTAGGATAGTACAGCACAATATAAAATACAAATTAAAACACCATCAAAACTGTCTTGCATCAAATTCATGACAGCATCAGATACAGATTGAAATTCCCTCTGCAGTGTCCCTATCAAACAGCCTCAGGACGGGACCGAGAGGGCACAGATACAAATGAAAACTCCACCCACATTCTTCTCTCTCAAACACTCCCAGAACAGGGACAGCACAGAATTCGATGTAGAATAAACTACATCTGCACTTTCTCCAATCAAAGACCAAAGGACAGGTACGGCATGAAGTTGGATACAGAATGAAGCTTCCCCTACGTCAAACAATTCAGATTCTCAGGCTATGTTCAGCATCCATTTAGGTATGGATTAAATCACTCTACAAACTGTCCCCAACAAGTTCACTTTGAGCAGATACAGTACTGGTACAATACAGGGTA
The DNA here is from genome assembly GCF_004010195.1 of Chiloscyllium plagiosum. Lineage (NCBI taxonomy): Eukaryota > Metazoa > Chordata > Chondrichthyes > Orectolobiformes > Hemiscylliidae > Chiloscyllium > Chiloscyllium plagiosum. The sequence continues at coordinate 49,767,743 of NC_057736.1, read as the reverse complement.
CAATACAATACAGATACAATACAGGGACCCCACACAACCTCCTTCCAAATTTTCAGGCCATGTTCAGCGTGGGATGAGATATTCATTAAATTAACCAGAACTCTCTTCCCACATCCACCCAACTGTCCCCATTAAACATTCCCACCGTGCGTACACAATGTGGTGAAATACAAATTAAAGCCTAATCTGTTCTGTCCCCATTCAACACTCCAAGGACAGGCACAGCAGTATTAGCTACACACTAAATCTTCCTCTAACCTTTTCCCATCTCATGACAAGTTTAGATACAAATTAAATCTTCATCTGAACTACCCTCATCAAAGGTACAGCACGAGTTTGATCTCTGTCTCCTTTTATAAACAGCGTGGAAGATGTCCAACCTGCTGTCCTCGGGAACTACACCCACAGACAATTAGGATTGAAATATTATTGTTGGTTTCTCAGCCATTTCCACCATTTCTCCCTCAGCAATGCTCATTTATAACATTCAGATAGAGTAAATGTTCTCATTTACTGTGATATGAAAAATGCTGTTTTGAAGGGCTGAACCGAACCTGTTTGTTCAGTGACTGTGATTAAGATAACTCTCCATGGATCTGATTGTCTCACGAGAGGGTTTCAATCCTCTATTGAATACAGGCTCCTTTCAATGTGTTACCCCATAGTATAACCGGAACATCACGAACAGAGATCAGCTTCGCCAGGAAGAGGAGAGTGGAGAGGTGAGAATCTGAGAACAGCCGAGTGTAATGTTCCAACAATGAATCAGAATCCGAGAAAAATAGACTGGAATGTTACAAAAATGGACAAAAGTTTATCCTGGGATCTTTGGTATCTTTCTACATATTATGACCGATTGTCATTATCAAGGCGGATAGAAATTGTTCTTTACATTATTCGATGTTTTTATTATCCAATCCTGGCGATCATTGGTGTTCCATGTAAGTCTCACTCTCCAACGATTTCGACAAACCTAATTTATTATTGTCCTTTACCACCACTGTCCTTTCAACTTACTGTGCCCTCCTTCTTGCTGTGTTCAGCTGAGATTCTGTAGCCTATCAATCTATAAACCAACACTAACTGTATTTGTGAAGTTGTTAATTTGCTCCCTCCGATTTTGTTTCTGGCGGCATCTTACATGGGCGGCAAGATTCAGGTGTTTTGTTTCTGCAGTAAACCACAATACAGTATAAGTCTGTCCTTGTTTAAATATTGGGAACACGGCAGTCAAGGTCACCTGCTCTGGTCACGCACTAAGTTGCCTTCGCCGACTCCGTCCCAATACTGGCCAGTACCTGAGGCTGAAACAGTGTGGTCATAACTGCGAGAATTCCTTTGACATGAGTTTTTTTCAGACCTTAAATTCTGGCTATTCCTAATCCTATTTACTGTCACTTTCAGAATATCATTCTCTGGATTAACCCATGTTCTACTCAAACCGTAAACTGTAAAATCCAGTCTCAGTAATCCCAAGAATCTGCTGGCTACGCTCCCAGCTTCAAAACTGCATTAACAAATTTCAGTGAAACCTAGCCAGCTTGTATCCTGACTCACCCTGAAATCCATTCCAGCCGTCATTGCTGTGAGCATTAGTCTATATTGCTATGGCTCTGACAATACCTTCGCCCAAACATTCACAACCGTCTGATCGCATCTGTCCATAACATATCCCTCTGTTTCTCTTTGCTGTGACCCAAACCCAACTTGTTCATATTTAAACTGATATATCCCACCCCATTTTCACATCGACAAATCCCACCCTCCACAAGGTCTATATGGCTGCAATGGAGATATAAACTGGCGGGAGACCCACTTCCAGTTACTCACGGCATGGGCTGCAAATTTCTCCAGCTAGGCAGCAATCTCGTGCAGCTAAACTTTGCAATGGACTGGCAATGGGAACAATTCTTTAGATGCTGGCTAAATGGTCCAGTTTACTCATCAGTATGCTGGTGTAGTCTGCAGAGCTAACAGTAACATCAGAGACTCCAAGCTGAGTTGTTATCTTGTCCCAGTTTATCGGTTCTGGGTTCATTCTGTAAGGCAAACCGAAAATGTGAAATAACTAACAATTTTAACTGATCAGGCCATCGGATGCTCCTATTTTTCAGATTAAGGCTTCATTCCTCGTGTTAATCGCACCCCCTTCTGTGTTCCTCATAATTCTCCACTTGTTCCTCGTCAAGTAATTGTCTGTTTGTATTTTTATTGTGAATTGATGTCCCTCTGTATATTTCCCTGTCCTCGGTTTTGTCTCCCATGAGTTCGAGTGCTGGCATTATGATTCTCTGAATTTATTGGGTTTTTATTGGGTGGTCACTCATTTCCCTTAGTGTCCCATGTGGTCTGCGGTTTAGACCGAGGATTTCAGCTGTTCTGAGACACGTGTTTGAAACTCGGACTGTGCCTGTCCACGGAACCGTGTGTCCATCACTCTCAGGTGATCATGCGTTCACCAACATGAGGAAACCCTTCCATTATTATTCAAACAGAACAGGCATCTAACTTATAGCTGAAGGGCATTAACTCATTCCTGTTATTGAAAGGTTAGTGGAGGTGCTGAGGATGTTTGCTGGATGATGTGTTGTGAGCTGCCTCAGGCATTCAGGGAGACCTGAGGATTTAGTTACCCAACTCTGAACGACCAATGCAGTTACAGAGCATCTGGTACTGCACCATGAGCAACAAATGGAGCAGAGGCTGCATTGAGGTGAAGCTGTGATATCACGGAGTTATTGTGAGTGGGGAATGGGTTCTGCCATGTTCACCCTGGGTTTTCCAAGAACATATTCCCACACTACACTTAACCCAAGGCCAGATTGTGAGGGGACACTGACTGAACAATGAGCCAGTCACAGAGTGGTATCACCTCCTTCAGCATGACCTGCAGCTTCACACCAGGGGGAGGATGGTGCTGCCAGTAGCTGTTAGGGTCACACTTTCATTCAGCTTCTATGATCCAGAACCACCCAGGCAGGAGTGGGTGACATATTCATTATCTCCCAGTATGTCGATATCAATATCACCATTCAGTGACAGAAGATATATATGGTGGATAAGGTGAATACAATGTTTTCTCCCTCTGCAGACGGCTGTTGGATATATCTTTGTTTTCTCAGTATAGGCAGAATTCCTGATGGTGTGCATGGTTTTACCAGTTCCCCATGTCAATGTGGAGATTAGAAAAACAGACAGAACTCCCACTCTATTAATATTGCAGTGTGATCTTGCGTAGTACATCATGTTGGTGAATTTTCGCTTTCTGGGAGCAGCCATGTCTTCATTCAGAAGCAGTCAGCCACTCCTGTCGTCTTCGGTTCCCCATATAGAAAGGATGGTTACTTGGATAAAGGTGCTCACTTGATATGAACCTCAAAACATACTTCTCCTCAGACACTCACCACCAAACAACCACATCAAAATAACCCTTTGTGTACTGAGAGCAATGGAGACAATGGGAGCATCAGGGAGCAGACCATCAGGGAGATGGCTCAATACTTCTGATGTTTGAACTTCTCAGAATGAACTCTCCAAAACAGACTGTACAACTAAGTCTCGCAATCTTTCTCCAACTAACTAACATATTTCCTTCCATTCTTCCTGAAATATAATAGAATGGACATATTCACAGTTACTTGCGTTATATTCCATCTGCCAAATTGTTGTCCATTGACTAATCTGCCGATATCCATTTACAGGCTCTCCAGTTCTGCTTGATAATTTAATTTCCTTCTATCTTAGTGTCATTGCCAAACTTAGTTCCATTACTTTTGTTCCACTCATTCAAGTCATTGATACAGATTGCAAACACTGAAGGATTCAGCACTGGCCACTGTGTGACTGCTTGTTTACATTCTGTCAACCTGATAAAGACTGATTTATCTCTCAGATCTGCTTCATGTTTGATAGCAAGTCCTCCCATATTCCTTTGTAGCACATTCAAAGGGCTGAATGTTGCATAAAAATATTATAACAAGGCAAATCAATCTCTCAAGTCTGCTCCTCCATTTAATATGATCGTGGGTGATCTCACCAAAGCCTCAGATCCACTTTACTACCTACTCTCCATAACACTTCATTTACTCAATATTCCCAGCATGCTTGCAATGCACTCTGGTTAGTGAATTCCATGTATTAACAAGCCTTTGGGAGAAATAATTTCTCTTCATCCTCATTTGAAGTCTGCTCTGCCTTATGCTAAAACTATGATCTCTTCCTCCTGATTGCCCCTCATCTCTCCGCATCTGCATTGTCAATCATCTTTAGCATCTTATATACCTCAATGAGATCTCCTGTCATTCTCCTGAACTTGAGTGAGTATAGGTCTGAACTGCTAAATTATTATTCATAAGACAAAATCATCATCTCTGATATCAAGCTGTTGATATACCTCTGAGCAATTTCCAATGCAAGCACATCTGTCCTCAATTCAGGGCATCATAACTGTTCACAGTAGTACAGTTGCAGTCTCATTAATGTCTTGTATATTTGCAGCAACACTTCTTTGGTTTTATATGATATTGTTTCAGAAATAAATGCTGAAATTGCACTTGTGTTTCTCATTATCTGCATACGGGTTTTCTGCAACATGCAGGTGAATACCCAGATCCCTCCGCTCATAAGAATTCTAAAGTTTCTTTCCATTTAGATAATAAATTACCTTTCTATTCATCTGACCAAAGCATATAACCTCATAGCTTTCCACTTTAAATTTCATCTGCCAAATGTTGGGCCAATCACCAAACCTATTTATATCCATTTGTAAATTTCTTACATCCTCATTGCTACATTCTTACCCCCTATTTAGTATCACCTGAAAATTTATCTATTCTATTTTCTATCCAAGTGATAAAATAGATTCAAGAGATTTGGGGCCTGAAGACTGAACTCTACGGCACATCAGAAGTAACATGTTGCCAAACAGAACATAAACCATATATTCCATCTCCCTGCATTTTATTGGTTCACCATCGTGTGTCCAAGCAAATAAACTGCTCCTAATCCTGTTTTATCTTATTTTACAGATTAATCTTTTGTGTGGCACCATATGCAATGTCTTCTGGACGTCCAGATATACTACATCTACAGGATCCCCATTATCCACCTTGCTTGTCACATCTTTAAAGTGCTCATGTAAATAATTCAAACACAATTTATCATTCATGGAACAGTCTGGCCTGTATGAATTGTGGTTTAACTTTGCAAATGTACTGTTAGTAATTACTTAGAATGGATCGGAATAATTTGCCTTCAATCCCAAAAGCTTGTTTATTGGTTTTGCTTTCCCCAATGAAGATGATTATTCTAAATTCTTCCTTTCCTAAAATCGTGACAATCTCTTTGGATTGGTGTGTAGGGTGTAGGCGTTTAAAGGTATGCTCCAATTCCTATGTAAGAGGCAGAAATGGCTGAATGGGTTTATTCTGTTCCTGGTTTACAACTTTGATAGGCTGACTATCCTCCTGGTGTTTCTAAATGAAAGTCTTACTGACCTGAATGACCTGCTCATGTTCCTTATAAGAAACTCAAGGGCTGCTTGTTCTCCTCCTGTTGATGTCTAAGAGGGTTTATGGAGTCTTTTATTTACCATAGAAAAACCTGAAGAGATGAAGGGCCTCCCAGTGTTCCTCCATAACAGGCCTGAAGTACAGGTTGGTCTCTTCCTACATCTCTGAAATTGGATGGAAAGAGAGGTTGGTCTCACCATGTTCCCATACAACAGACATGTGGGCTGAATTAACTCTTCCTTTCTGAAAAAAAAACTCTGAAACAGTTTCTACTCTTTTCCAATTCCAGTGCAACAGGCTCGATGGGCTGAATGGCCAACTCTTATTTCAGTGTGCTAATCCCTCGTCACTTTGTGACCAATTCCAGTCCCTGTGTTATAGACTTGAGCAGGCTGAATGGATTGACCCCCTTACTGTGTAACAGGAAACAGGTGCTGCATGGTCTACCCTGTGACCAGTATTCTAGGCTCGAGGGGCTGATTGATCTCTTCCTGTAATTATAGATCAGGCTGTGTGATTCCTTTTTGTTGCTGACTCCTTCCGGTCTCCCATGTGAAAGTAAGACCATGTTTCAGTCTCGTAAAATCCTAGGTGTATTGGCTCATCCTGATCACCCTTTATGACCTTTATTGCAGGAATCAGGTGAGTGATTAATCTTTCGATTGGTGGGTCTGGCACAGGCGGGGTAGGTGTGGCAATGCAGGTATCATTGGACAGGTGGCTCAGGGCTCAGGACTCATGGTGGAGGCAACGGAGAAGAGGTGGACTTAGTTTTTTCATTTTATTCTTAAAATATTCAAATGGCGTCAAATTGTGGCACCAGTTGAAGATTTTCACTGTATTTTATTGTGCTGTTCATTGTACAGTACTGTGCAAGTGACATAAAAGCATCACAATGAAGGTGCTTTCAGTGGACCATTGTCCTTTCTTCAGTGAGGAGACCTAATCTGTACACAGCATTTATGATGTCATCTTCTCCTATTCAGTGGCAGCAGCACTTTACCAACTTGTAAGATTTCCATCCAGGTTAAAACTAGAATTAGAATGCCTACAATGTGGAAACAGGCCCTTTGGCCCAACAAGTCTACACCGACACCCTGAAGAGTAACCCACCCAGACCCATTCCCCTATACTTACCCCTGACTAATGCACCTCACCTACACATCTCTGAACACAATGGGCAACTTAGCATGGCCAATTCACCTAACCTGCACACCTTTGGACTGCGGGAGGAAACTGGAGCACCTAGAGGAAACCGAGGCAGACACAGGGAGAATGCACAAACTCCACACAGACAGTCTTCTAAGGCTGGAATCGAACCCAGTTCCCTGGTCTTGTGAGGCAGCAATGCTAACCAATATAGCTGTCTACACAAATGCACAGTATTGCTGAAAAATTATTGTCCTTCTCCAGCATAATAGGAGACCTGGTGAAAATGTCACAATGATGCTTATGAAGAACAGATGAAATGCGGCAGGATGATCACAACACCGAGATAGGCCAGGCTGACCACCTCACCTGAATCTAACATTAAACTTTCCAGAGCACACATTGCTCAGATTTCACAAATCTGGTAAGGTCGGAAGTCATATAGCACCAGGTTATATCAAACAGGCTCATTTGAAATCACAAGCTTGTGGACTATTGCCCTCTCATCAGGTGAGGGAGAAACGCATGGTCACAGAATTTATCGGCAGACAGATCAATGCCCAGAGAGATCAAAAGATCATACAAATGGGGTGAGTGGAGTTTTGACAGCGGAATAATAGGTGATCAGGAGCATCTGACGGTGTGAGTAAGATGTCAACAGTTGAATAGTAAGCAAAGCGATGACTGATAAACTGATTAAATAAAGCCAAGAAATAATAAGAAAAAATAAAAATAAGGTGGTGCTAGAGACAAACTAAATGGCTCGAATAATATGATTGGTTTAACACTCACATGCTAACAGTCTAATAAAAGTAATAAATAATCCAATGTCAAGCTGATGGTGTTAAAACAGAACAGTATAGATGTGTGGTGGGATTAGATGAAGTGCCACATGAAGCTGTTTGAAGCTGTTTTCAATGGTACAGAACTTGGCGATCAGTTTCTGCTTAGCAATTTCATGTTTTGTTAATCTCAAAGGCCGCCTTGGAGGACCATTAACCGAAGGCTGTTGTATCCATGATTGCTGAAGTGTTATCCACCTGAAAGGGAATTGCCTGGTGATTGTTGTACAGTGTCCATTCATTCATTGTTGTAGCATCTGCTTGGTCTTACCAATATGCGGGTCGGTGTGGACTTGTTGGGCCGAAGGGCCTGTTTCCACACTGTAATCTAATCTAATCTAATATGCCATGCCTTGTGTTATCCTTGTCTGCAATATACCTATCTGGCTCACTAATGTCCTTTAGGGAAGGAGGTCTGCCATCCTTACCTGGTCTGGCTTACATGTGACTCCAGATCCACAACAAAATGGTTGACTCTCAATTGCCCTCATCCTGTTAAAGAATAACAAAAGAAAGATGAGATTAACAACATCGAGCCATATGAGTATCTGCCATGTTCATGGTGGGTGGTACTCCCATGTGCGATGGTCGTATCTATGTCGATGATCTGACATATCTTGTAGAGGTTGCCATGGCAGGGTTGTGTGATGTTGTGGTCATGTTGTCCTGATGTCTGGGTGATGTGCTACAAATGATGGTCTGTTTCAGATTTGGTGGTTGTTTGAAGGTGAGAAGTGAAGGCATAAGGATGATCTTGGTGAGATGCTCATCGTCATCCATGACGTGTTGAAGGCTGTGAAGAACATGACATAATTTCTCTACATAGGGAAGTACTGGCTGATGAAGGCTATTCCATCAGTCGTATCCTGTGTCTGTCTTTGGAGGAGGTCATTGCAATTTTTCACCTTGGTTCATTGGAACTGGTGATCGATGACTTCAAGATCACATCCTGTTCTTATGATGGTATCCTTAAAAATCTTTAGGTATCCATCGTGTTCCTAATTATTTAAGCAGATCCTGCATATACGCTAAACTTATCCATAGTGGTTATATTCTCTAACATGAGATCCAAGAGATGCAAGAAACGCAAAAAAGTAGAGAAAATCCAGGAAGGACTACAGATCATGAACCCACTCAAGTCTATCTACAACACAGACTTTGCTGAGAGACTCTGCCATCACACCTCTCACACACTCCTGAACCATCTTGTACACCAGCTCTACAGCAGATGCCACAACCTTGAAATCGAGATAGAGTCCATATTTTGAGCTTGTGCTCTGGATACAGCGGACCAACTATGAGAGACTGCCAAGCAGATGAGGCACTGGAACCATGCCACCTATATGCACATCAAGAACAGGAAACTGGAGAATCCTAGCATCACCACCAGCAGCAACCAAGTCTCCCTGCATACTGTGGTTGAAACCAGTACCACCGCAGGGAAATCCAGTGTCAACTTGTCTGACCACACCCAGACAAAATTGAAGTTCTCTGTCGAGGGCTCAATTTCTACCTCACTTCAAAAATGGATCCTATTTGTCTCACTGCAGGCACAGAGGAATTCATCAGGTGAATGGCGCTCCAGGAATTGCTCCACAAACCCCAAGGTATTAGTAGTGAGCCCAATGAGACAATCAATGAACTAGACAGTCAACAGAGAGATCTGCAGTGCAGTGACCAAAGAAGAAAAGAGTTAATTGGACCCTTTTGGAACACCGCTGCTCAAACCATCAAGACATGCGTTAATACCAGATTCGTCAGCCGCGCTCGCAAAATAGCACAGAAGTTCACCCAAGTGGAAAACAAAACCATCCATGCTCTAAAAACTAATCAAACATTGTCATTAAACCAGCAGTCAAAATACAGAATAAAATAGACTACGGCAAAGAGGCAGAAGAGGGCTGATTCAAAGCCTGCTGTGATCTGGTTACGAGCCTTGAACTCATCAGGTACTCCTCTTGAGAGTCCTATAGAGTCTAGATATACCTGATCATCAAACAAAGTACCCAATAGTGATCTCTTACTTCGTCCCCCTTCCTTTACTATCTCTTTCTTTTCAAATGCCAGGGTGAATGGAATTGCCACTTGTACAACTGCACACGTGCCCCTCCAATTTTGAGGTAGGGTGGGTCTCAATATTTTCCCTCCGCAGTACCACCACAGATCCGCTTGGGGAATCCTCAATGCTGAGTTAGTTCCCCCCCTTTTCCGTCACGTCCTCAATCTCGGTACATGATTTCAGCTCCCCCAAATATCTGGACCGATGTGTTCCTCACCTGTTTACACACGATGTGTGATTTCCAACCACGGCGTCTTTAAGCCTTCCTTCTTTAAAGGAGGGAACATTAATAGAAGGGGCATACACTCTTTATTATCTCATCCTGAAACAGGGCTATCATGCATGTCATGCCCCTCCTGTCTCGCTTCCGCCCGAACGGAAAGGGGACTACTTGGGGCATTGGTCTCCCAGAGGCACATGCACAACAATTGATTTTATTCAAACTTTTCACAGTGTACTTTACCCATTCAACCCAGGCATTTGTATCCCCATATCCTGTTTCTACTTCAATGGTCTGCTTTAAGTCCTTTACCTCCACAATTTTTATCACCTTAGTGTCAGAGTAAGGGACTTTACCATTCCTTTCTCCTACTTGGGTTCTGTCTTTCACCTGTATTTTAAAACAACATCCCAGGGAATTCTTCCCATCTGCTTTCATCTCTATCCCAAATATTTGGTCTAATTGGACCTGATAGGTTTCTCCCCCTAAAACTGCTTCATACCATGAGGTTTTCTTTATTGTTAAATATATTGGGTTATACTTTTTATCAGGACAGTCAAGAGCTGGCCGGAAGGGGCCTCGGTGTACTGTAACGAGTGGATTAATCAAGAGGTCACCTCTGAGGTCTTCCTACCTCTGCCATTCTTTACATTCTTTATCCCAAAGATATCCCTTTACACTTCTCTCTCCGGGACACTTTCATCCCGTTAGTCTTATCCCATGCCCCCACCTTCCCACAATCCCTTCGGGACCTTTTGCATAGAACCTAAGATGTATCTCTGAGTTACGTATTGCCTTTGATTTTTTTTTACATCTCAATAATCCACCAGGCTGCAGACATCTGTTTCTATGACTTGTGGATTTGTACTTTCTGGGACTGTAATCATTAAGTAAAGCGACCACACCATGGCCTGACAGAATCCTAAGACTAGAAAGGCTGATATAGTGTACCTAAACATTCCCCCCATTCTACAGTGGTATTGAAGCACCGAGAGACTTAGCATACAATATTACAGAAATTATCCTGCGCTTGCACTGCTACTGTATAATTCGTTATTTAAAGTCTTTTCAGCTTAAGTTTAAGTGGTTCTTTTGTCAATTCGGTTGTCCAGACTTCTGTCTCAATTGGAGATTCCACTGGCCCTTTAATCTAAATGTAGTGAGTCCAGCCTTTCTCTGCTGTTCTTATTGCTGTTTCAGTAGTTAAGAGTGTCTGGTACGGCCCCTCCCAGTCTAGGACCCAATCCCCCGGTTGGATCAGATGGATGGTGAATTCAAGGGGTGGAGTCTGTGCCAACAAACTCTGTTTCCTGAGGAAAGACAAAGAGGAGGACAAGCCCAGTAAGAACAAATCTTTAGTCTCCAGGGTTGGCAGTTCCCCTTTTGTTCCCAGATAGGGCAGGCCAAACAATATCTCATAAGGGAACAGCCCCATGTCTTTCCTTGGGGCCGTTTGCACTCACAAAAGGGCTATAGGTAAACACTTAGTCCAAGAAAGTCTGCTATCTATGACTAATTTAAATAACTGCTTCTTGAGTGTCTGGTTCATTCTCTCAACCTTTCCTGATGAAGGTGGGTGCCAAGGTGTGTGGAACTCCCAGGAGATTCCGAATCCCTTCATCTCTCCCTGGAGTATCCTGGAAGTAAAATGAGTTCCCTGATCTGAATCTATGCATTCCACTATCCCGAATCTGGAGATTATGTGTTCGAGTATTATCTTGGACAGCCCATTTGTGGTGGCAGTGGCTGAAGGATACGCCTCCACCCATCCAGATAGGTGATCAACTATTACCAGCATATACTTCAGTGTTCCCACTCGGGGTAATTCGGTATAATCTACCTGAATGCTCTGAAATGGTCTTAGCCCAGGTTCTCTCCCTCCTGGGACTTGTTTCCTTAACACCTCCTTGTTTTTTTTACATGTTATGCATCGTCACATATCTGTTTGGCTATCGTATATATCCCTTTGCATCCATATTTCCTTAAGACTAAATCACACATTGGTTTCACTCCCCAGTGACTCCCCTGATGTAAGACAGCTATAATCTCTCGCATCATCATTTTATTCAACATTTCCCTCCCATCGGGTAACATCCAGCGCCCACCCGCTGTATTTGCAGCTCCCAAATCTTTTAGTTCCTTTTCCTCCTTTGCAGTAAACAACGGGGCACCTTGAAGATCTGGAATTGCATTTATTAAGGAGTATATCACTGCTCCCTGTGGATTCAGGGCTGCTTCTTTAGCTACATCATCGGCCAGTTATTTCCCCTTACTTCCGGGTCATTCCCCTTCTGATGTCCGTTTATACAAACTACCGCTATTTCTCTCGGGAGTAATAGAAATTCCAGCATTTGTTTTATCAATTCCTCATGTGCTAGTTCTTTTCCTCTGCTATTTATCAGTCCTCTTTCTTGCCAAATTTTTCCAAAGGTATGTACCACTCCAAACGCATATTTGGACTCTGTATATACCGTTCCTTCTTTGTCTTCTAAGATTCTGAGAGCTCTTTCTAGGGCATAGAGTTCACAAGTTTGGGCTGACCAGTCATTGCGCAGTCTTTCAGCCTCGATAACACTTCCCTCTATCCCATCTACTAAAGCATATCCATTGTGACTTTTACCCTCAATCACCCGGGAGGACCCGTCGACAAACAACCGAGCTCCCGCCTGCAATGGTACATCCCTGAAGCCCATCTTTAGTCTGATATTCAATAATATCAAGGCAGTCGTGTTCTGGATTGTCAAGGGTCACCCCCTCTCCCCACCACAGAAATGCAGCTGGATTCAAGCAACTGTCTGTGACTAACACAAGGTCATTCTGCTCTATTAAGATTGTCTCATATTTCAAGATCCTAGAGTCTGTGAGCCATCGTCCTGCTTTCTGATTTAGTATGGTCCGTACCTGATGTGGGGGGCTGACTATTAAGGCTCCCCCAAAAGTAAGTTTCTGATTCTCCTCTACCAATAAGGCTGTTGCTGCCACTGCCTGCACACACTCCAGCCTATAATGTAGCTTCCCATTCTTTAATTAACAATGAATTAATGCCGTCATGTTTTAAATTAACCATGAATCAATATGACAGGTCATTGAGAATGTGTGAAGGAATCCTGCCAATTAATATTGATTCAGGCTAACACAATTGATTTATTATAAATATTAACTATTAATTATATATATTATATAATTCAGGGTGGAAACGCAATAAGTGGGTAAAACATTTTTAAAACTGTAATTGCGCAGTTCTGTTTGTTTACCAGTCACTTGTGACTTCTCATTCTGTTTCTGTAATTGTTTTGCTTGAGCATATTCATTTTTAAGAGTCTCAACAGATTTCATAGCACCATCTGCAGATAATTCAATCCCCAATTTGGTGACAGTATCTTGTCATGAACGCAAAACTGATTCTTTGTGCCTCTCATCACAAAACTGTCGCCATAATCCAATTAACTCTTTTGTTCCCGCTCCCTTGGGCTTAAAATTTAAGGATGACCTTATTGCCCCCGTATCGACTAGGAAAATTACGTCCTCTTTGTAAGGTCCCACCTTTAAATTTATCAAGGGTTCCTGGTGGGTCCCCAGGGGCAGGAACCCCTAACACCCCTATTCTTCATCAAGATTCATAAATGGTACTGCCTTTACTTCATTTTTAGATCTGGACACTCTCTCTTAAAGTGTCCTGTCTTTCCAGAGTAATATCATCCCGCCTGTGGGAATTTCCACTTTAATCCTTGTTTCTGTCTACCAGACCTCTTAATATCTCCTCCCTGATCTCTTCTCCTCCCTTTATTTTCAACATGCTGCTCACCACCATTCCGGTTTCCTTCTCCTTTTAGGTTTGTCCTTTTCTTCATTACCTCATCAACTGTGGCTATCAGTATTTTTACCTTCTGTTTATGCTTCTCATGTTACATTGCCAGATCAATTGCTGAACTGATTTAACCATTTGAACAGCTTTAGGGCCACCTAATGGTCATTCTTCATCACCCAGTTTTTTGTTTAGACCTTGATTTTTTTTAAAGAAATATTGAAATATTTCTTGCTCCCTGTAACTTCTAATACCAGGAGCCTCTGCTCCCTGTAACTTCACACTGTAACTTCAAATACCAGGAGCCTCTTTCACCCTGTAATCTCAAATACAATTTATCAATTTATGCTTGTCTAACTTTAAAGCCTGTTCCTAACTATACATTTTGGAATCTTATTTATAATATATAAATATATATCTTACTGTAGATATATATTTATATATTATAAATTCATTTATCCAGTATTTAATATTTAAAATATAAAATGCATTCAGTTCCCAACTTTGAAATCCACTATAATTACTCAGTTTTAGTCCCTTAATTTAAATCCAAAATTAGTTTTCCTAAGTAGTCCTGACCAATCATTGCTCAATTACAATGGTATAGGTAGTGAAATAAACCAGAGCTGCCTTAAAAGGATTTGTCTATTCAAATTAAAAATAACGTCGAACGCACGAATAATGGCCAAATCCAAGGTCACAGATATTAACCATAGGAATTTTTTGATTTATTACAATCTAATTTTGAACTGAAACTTCAACTGTCCTACATAAATCGCTTTTATGTAAGGATAAAAGAGATTAGTTAGAAACTAATAGTAAGGCAGTCATGACCTGTAAAAAGAACATTTTATTTCATAATCATTGTAAAATCCTTAACCTTAAAAGAAATCATGTTAAACTTCCATAATAGAAATCAGATTCAAAACAGTCCCGGATCTCAAGCTCCAGGAAACAAAGCACAAACATTCAATCACCAACAAACAAATGTGCATTCAAACCGAATCACAAAGGGTTAAACTTTCTACCAGCTGTACAGCTCTTTTCTCTCTCTCTCTCTCTCTCTCTCTCTCACACACACACACACACACACACCGTATCTCACAGACACTTTCTGAGCTTCCCACAACAACAACTCTAGAGGGTTCTCACTTCACCCCTCTATCTTTAGAATCTTTTTCTAGATGTCTGGCCATGATTTAGTTACGAAGTGTACCCTCAGTAGCCCTTCAGCTACTAGCCCTTCCGATATGAAGCATAATCTGATTCCTCCTGAATGTAAGGCTGTTTTCCATTGACATATAAAGTCAAATATTTACTAACCCAATCTACATCTGACCCGTACTTTGGCCAGAAGACGGCGGGACGAAGAATGGATTCCTTAGACCATACAAAGCAACAGTACTTAATCATCTTTTTCCTATTTTTTTCCCCTTGTACAAGTATTATTTTTCCAATTCCACAACATCCTACCCAACGGACTTTCTGGAGGTATGTTGTCAGGGATCCCGCCTCCATTTCCATTTTCTTTTTCCCAGAGGCTTTTTCCTTTCCCTCGGAACAGCCCATATTGAGTTCCTTCGTTAGTCCCTTATTAACTACGAGAATTCAATCCCAGCCACCAAGGCAGTACTTAAAAGTCAATTTTCCTACCATGCACCGTGTATGGAGTTGCCTGGCTCCCTGTGCCTACTTACAACCTTTCGCCTGGTTCAGATAGACTCTCATTGGATCTCGATCAGTCAACCAGAAGGGGGAACCCACCGCCGAGGAACACAGGACTGTTCTAAAAGGAATGGGATGCGTCTACCCAGTCATTGATGGTGCCTACCCTGCTGGTGATGATGGGCACCACGGAGGAGCGCCCAAATTGTGAGACACAGAGCTCACAATATAATAAATTTCAGTGCGAGTCAAATTCTGAAGCAACGAATTTTATTGAATGATTCTTGCAAGAAAGGCTGACTAGCAAGTAGCCACCCCGATCCATAAATTACTCCACAATTTATACAGTTTAATTCTCGGTACTTCCCCGTTTATCTCATTGGCCTCCAAACCTATCAATATTCCTTATTGTGTTCTGCCCCTGCTCAGCTGTGCCCCACCCTTGTTTACTTCTCCCCCTACTCCAAGCCGGACGACCCTCCCCCCTTGAAGTGACTTGGCTCGCTTCAGTGCTGACATGAGGGAAATTTGGTGAGCTTGGAATATCTTGATGTTCTTTTTCAACTTATCTGTTTGTCTGTAACATCTTCCATTGTTTGCAGGCACGTTCCATTCTTGTACTCACATTTTTGCTAACTCAGAAGAAACTATGTATCCCGTTACATAGTCTTCATTCTTGTTTGCACATTTTCGCTGACTCAGCTCTTTGCTGAAACAATTATACACTGGTGTAGGTTAGTTCATTCACCTTGAATAAGCAATTATGGTTGCAGAAGTAACACTGCTCCACCTATATCCCATATTTCCAAACTCCAATTGTCTTAAGGAGCTGGGAGAGAATCCTTCAGGACGATAATATTTTCCCCCTCTGTATTAAAAACTATAGAGAACTGGCCTGTGTCTGTTCTCGAGTGATCCAATTTGTGGGGATGTTCTAGAAATCATTTGTTTTTAATGGATGTGCACTTCTTATGTTTTCCATTGCATTTTTGTAAGTAAATCATAATTGTTATCACAATTTGTTATTTCAGTTTCAATTATCTCAACAAATCTCTGAACACAGTGACACATCTAAAAATCTCCACCAGTCCTCAATCAAATTGATAACTTTGTCTCCAGGCTGATGTATAATTTGTTTGTTTTCCTTCCTCACAGTTAACGGAGTGACGATCTACGTCCTGCTTTATAAAGACTGTGGATTGTCTCCATGTGTCAGTCGTTACCTGGGGGCCATGGCAGTGGCGGATCTTCTGGTCATTATCCTTGACTTGATATTGAGACAAATTCCGATTGTTTATTGGGACCAGTTTTATTTCCGGATGTCCATTCCCATTTGTAACATCCATGCTGTCCTCCTTTATGCAGCCACTGACTGTTCTGTTTGGTTCACCGTCACTTTCACTTTTGATCGATTTGTGGCCATTTGTTGCCAGAAGCTGAAAAGTAAATATTGCAGTGAGAAAATGGCGGCTGTGGTTCTGGGAACAGTGACTGTGCTGAGCTGTTTAAAGAACATTTTCTGGTATTTTATGCTCACAGGTCGGTATTGGCTGGGGAACGTACCCTGGTTTTGTTATGCAGCATCAGTTGTTCGTTTCTCTCGTGTCTGGGTCACAATCGAATTTCTCCACAACATTCTAAACCCGGCTCTCCCATTTCTCCTGATTCTGCTACTCAATATGTTCACCATCAGACACATTTTAGTGACCAGCAGAGCCCGCAGGAGACTCCGGGCTTGCACACATGGGAATGTTCAGTGTGATACAGAAATGCAACATCGAAAAAAGTCCATCATTTTACTCTTTGTGATCTCAGCGAATTTCATTCTGTTGTGGTCAACGTTAATGGTGTTTTCCATATGGAACCGGATGTGGTGGATTGGATATGACTCTGTGTATCTAGGTGACTTTGTAACTGAATTGGGCTTCATGTTGCAGCTCCTCAGTTGCTGCACAAACACTGTGATATATGCCGTGACTCAGACTAAGTTCAGACAGCAGTTGAAGAATGTGCTGAAATATCCCTTTACCCAAATTCATCAGTCAATCAGATTCACTCATTAATCAATTCATCCAGGTTTTGTCACTTCAGTTCAATGTTTCAACAATGAAACATTGTTGCTATAACAGATTATGTTAGTGCTGCCTTTCCAAACCTCATCGGTTACAGAGCACATTTCTATGTTTAAATAATTCTGGGGCCAATGAGAAAAAGCACTATTCTACTTCTTATACCTGTAACCTCAAGTTGTAATTAATAACAATGCACATTAAAAAGTACCAAGCCACAGAGTGAACTATTCTATTGTTTGTCTCTCTGTTGAAGAAGCTGAGCTGGAGAGAGACAGACTCGGTCTCACGTCCTGGTTCTCAGGGAATGGAAGGGGGCAGGGGCTGAGCTCAGGTGTTGGATATAAGTCACCTGGGCTTATGGTATGGACCAGACCAGACTCTCTCAAAATACTTTAAGAAGGTAGCCCAGACCCTATTTTTTTCTTATTTGAATGGCAGATGGGAACTGCTGTATTCCAGCTGTGATGCAAATGAACAAACTACTCGATGTTGAACAAAACACTATTTATGAAAACACTATAGTTAAAATACCAACAGAGGAAACAGGAATTTAGAATAGTTTAACTATTGGAAAACTTAACCAAATAATAGATGCAGTGCCTATTACTAATACAGTAGCATCCCATAAACACACCCCTCGACAAAAAGGCAAATTCAGACACAGATTTTTGCTGAGAGTCATAGAGTTATAGAGATGTCCAGGATGGAAACAGACATTCCGGTCCAATTCATCCTTGATGACCAGATATCCCAAACTGATCTCGTCCCATTTGCCAGCATTTGGCCCATATCCTTCTAAATCCTTCCCATTCATATACCCATTCAAGTATATTTAAATGTAATTGTACCAGCCACTAACACTTCCTCTGACAGCTCATTCCATACATGCACCACCCTCTGCATGAAAACATTGACCCTTCATTCCATTTTTTAAATTTATCCCCTCTCACTCTAAACCCATGCCCTCTATGTCTGGGCTCTCACACACCAGGGAAAAGACCTTGTCTATTTACTGCATCCATGCCCCACATGATTTTATAAACTTACATAAGTTCACCCCTCAGCCTCCGACGCTCCAGGAAAAGTAGCCCCAGTATATTGAGCCTCTCCCTATAACTCAAACCCTTCAACACTGGCAACATTCTTGTAAATCTTTTCTGAATCTCTTCAAGTTTCACAGCATCATTTCAATAGGAGGGAGGCCAGATTTGCACACAATATTCCAAATGTGGCCTAACCAATCAGGTGTACAGCCACAGCATGACCTTCCAACTCTTGTACTCAATGCTCTGACCAATAAAAGAAAGAATAACAAATACCTTCTTTACTATTCTACACACCTGCAACTCCACTTTCAAGGAACTATGAACGTGCACTTCAAGGTCTCTTTGTTTAGCAACAGTCCCCAGAGCCTTACTATTAAGTGTATAAGTTTGCCTTTCCAAACTCCAGCCCTTCACATCAATCTAAATTAAAATCCATCTGCCACTCCTCAGCCCATTGGTCCAACTGATCAAGATCCCATTGCACTCTGAGGTAGCCTTCTTCTATCTCCATGGCACCACCAATTTTGGTGTCATCTGCAAACTTACTAACTGTGCCCACCACCGATGTTAAGCTTATCAGTCTATAGATCCAAATGGTATTTCATTACCATCGTTTTTAAATGGTGGCACCACATTAGCCAATATCCAGCCTTTTGGCACCTCACTTGTGATTATCAATGGTAGAAATATCTCAGCAAATGGCCCTGCAATCACTTCCCCAGCTTCCCACAGATTTCTAGGATACATCTGATCAGGTCCTGGGGATTTATCCACCTTTATGCATTTTAAGTGATTCAGCATCTCCTCCACTTTAGTGCGGACATATTTCAAGATGTCACCATCTATTTCCCCACATTCTATACCTCCTGTCTTCCTCCACAGTAAACACAGATGCATAGAGTCTCTTTTGGACTTCAGAACAGTGGGAATGGATGTCCTGATTTGGAGATGCCGGTTTTGGACTGGGCTGTACAAAGTTAAAAGTCACACAACACCAGGCTATAGTCCAATAGGTTTAATTAGAAGCACTAGCTTTCGGAGCGCTGCTCCTTCATCAGGTGGTTGTGAACTACAGACTTCGATGGGACTTCGATGTTGTGGCTATTACAGAGACATGGGTAGAACATGGGTAGAACAGGGACAGGATTGGCTGTTGCAGGTTCCAGGGTTTAAATGTTTTAGTAGGGTCAGAGGTGGGGGTAAAAGAGGGG